>NC_092161.1:40255208-40337674 GCF_045791955.1 Oncorhynchus clarkii lewisi
TTTTCGGAGCATATTTGAGGAAAAAAGTTCCGCAAGCTAAAATCTTCCTCTGCTTCTCTGCTCTTCATAGAAAAGGGCGGATTTCAAATCGGGGCTACCAATCTGTACCTATAGCCGTTTTCGTAACCCATCGACTCACTTTCAAGTGTCTGTAAATCATGCCAGCAGCAAGGCAATTTATTACTTTCCCAAACAACTATCGTTTTGACCACTAAACAAAGAGTTGCACGAACATAGTTTGGCATAAAATCTTCCTCTACTTCTCTGCTTCTCAAGGGCGGAAACGCTTTTAAAATTGGGTCTACCGTTCTCGAGGGAGAGCGATTTAAGAAACACCTCACCTGCTCTTCACTAACAGCTCTCTGTGTCAATTCTGATATTCCAAAACGGAACCGTTTGCTAGGATACTCGCAGACGCTGCAGGGCCAAAATCATGAGGAGACACTTCTCCTACACCGTTTAAGCTAGAAATGCCGTTCCAATATCAACAAATTCGCAACGATCTCGATCAAGTTGTTTGTATAGAATTTTTGATATCTGTTATACTGTTTCCGTTTTTCACTTTCTTGTCCTCTTTATGTCCTCCTTCCGCTTTCATTGGATCTCTCAAGAAACTCAATTGCCCCATTGTGACATCATCACTTCCAAGTGACATTCTTTGTAAGTGAAATCAAGCAATTTTTGACACAAATCAGCTAATAAAACCACTTTGCAACCACTTAGACAAGACTTGTCAAGTGTTCCAGCTTCGTCTACTTCTCTGCTACTCAAATCTGGAGTTTGGAGGCAAAAAGATATTCGCATCAAAAGTTACAAGACTTTAAGTAACAGCACTAACATCAGTTTCTGTAACATTTTGGCAAGCAGTGTCTATTTTGACCAATACTGCAACAAGTTAGACAAGAAGTTAGAGTGAATGGAATATTCGTCTACTTCTCTGCTATTCATAGCTGTGTGCAGAATCAAAATATTCCATACGGAACTTACGGTACAGCTGTTTTTGTAACTGCACTACCACGTGTTTTTCAACCTTCCCAAACAACGGTCGTTTTGACCACTTTCGGAGCATATTTGAGGAAAAAAGTTCCGCAAGCTAAAATCTTCCTCTGCTTCTCTGCTCTTCATAGAAAAGGGCGGATTTCAAATCGGGGCTACCAATCTGTACCTATAGCCGTTTTCGTAACCCATCGACTCACTTTCAAGTGTCTGTAAATCATGCCAGCAGCAAGGCAATTTATTACTTTCCCAAACAACTATCGTTTTGACCACTAAACAAAGAGTTGCACGAACATAGTTTGGCATAAAATCTTCCTCTACTTCTCTGCTTCTCAAGGGCGGAAACGCTTTTAAAATTGGGTCTACCGTTCTCGAGGGAGAGCGATTTAAGAAACCCCTCACCTGCTCTTCACTAACAGCTCTCTGTGTCAATTCTGATATTCCAAAACGGAACCGTTGGCTAGGATACTCGCAGACGCTGCAGGACCAAAATCATGAGGAGACACTTCTCCTACACCGTTTAAGCTAGAAATGCCGTTCCAATATCAACAAATTCGCAACGTTCTCGATCAAGTTGTTTGTATAGAATTTTTGATATCTGTTATACTGTTTCCGTTTTTCACTTTCTTGTCCTCTTTATGTCCTCCTTCCGCTTTCATTGGATCTCTCAAGAAACTCAAGTGCCCCATTGTGACATCATCACTTCCAAGTGACATTCTTTGTAAGTGAAATCAAGCAATTTTTGACACAAATCAGCTAATAAAACCACTTTGCAACCACTTAGACAAGACTTGTCAAGTGTTCCAGCTTCGTCTACTTCTCTGCTACTCAAATCTGGAGTTTGGAGGCAAAAATGATATTCGCATCAAAAGTTACAAGAGTTTAAGTAACAGCACCAACATCAGTTTCTGTAACATTTTGGCAAGCAGTGTCTGTTTTGACCAATACTGCAACAAGTTAGACAAGAAGTTAGAGTGAATGGGATATTCGTCTACTTCTCTGCTATTCATAGCTGTGTGCAGAATCAAAATATTCCATACGGAACTTACGGTACAGCTGTTTTTGTAACTGCACTACCACGTGTTTTTCAACCTTCCCAAACAACGGTCGTTTTGACCACTTTCGGAGCATATTTGAGGAAAAAAGTTCTGCAAGCTAAAATCTTCCTCTGCTTCTCTGCTCTTCATAGAAAAGGGCGGATTTCAAATCGGGGCTACCAATCTGTACCTATAGCCGTTTTCGTAACCCATCGACTCACTTTCAAGTGTCTGTAAATCATGCCAGCAGCAAGGCAATTTATTACTTTCCCAAACAACTAT
Source organism: Oncorhynchus clarkii lewisi (assembly GCF_045791955.1). Taxonomy (NCBI): domain Eukaryota; kingdom Metazoa; phylum Chordata; class Actinopteri; order Salmoniformes; family Salmonidae; genus Oncorhynchus; species Oncorhynchus clarkii. The sequence continues at coordinate 40,257,524 of NC_092161.1, forward strand.
CGTTTTGACCACTAAACAAAGAGTTGCACGAACATAGTTTGGCATAAAATCTTCCTCTACTTCTCTGCTTCTCAAGGGCGGAAACGCTTTTAAAATTGGGTCTACCGTTCTCGAGGGAGAGCGATTTAAGAAACCCCTCACCTGCTCTTCACTAACAGCTCTCTGTGTCAATTCTGATATTCCAAAACGGAACCGTTGGCTAGGATACTCGCAGACGCTGCAGGACCAAAATCATGAGGAGACACTTCTCCTACACCGTTTAAGCTAGAAATGCCGTTCCAATGTCAACAAATTCGCAACGTTCTCGATCAAGTTGTTTGTATAGAATTTTTGATATCTGTTATACTGTTTCCGTTTTTCACTTTCTTGTCCTCTTTATGTCCTCCTTCCGCTTTCATTGGATCTCTCAAGAAACTCAAGTGCCCCATTGTGACATCATCACTTCCAAGTGACATTCTTTGTAAGTGAAATCAAGCTATTTTTGACACAAATCAGCTAATAAAACCACTTTGCAACCACTTAGACAAGACTTGTCAAGTGTTCCAGCTTCGTCTACTTCTCTGCTACTCAAATCTGGAGTTTGGAGGCAAAAATGATATTCGCATCAAAAGTTACAAGAGTTTAAGTAACAGCACCAACATCAGTTTCTGTAACATTTTGGCAAGCAGTGTCTGTTTTGACCAATACTGCAACAAGTTAGACAAGAAGTTAGAGTGAATGGGATATTCGTCTACTTCTCTGCTATTCATAGCTGTGTGCAGAATCAAAATATTCCATACGGAACTTACGGTACAGCTGTTTTTGTAACTGCACTACCACGTGTTTTTCAACCTTCCCAAACAACGGTCGTTTTGACCACTTTCGGAGCATATTTGAGGAAAAAAGTTCTGCAAGCTAAAATCTTCCTCTGCTTCTCTGCTCTTCATAGAAAAGGGCGGATTTCAAATCGGGGCTACCAATCTGTACCTATAGCCGTTTTCGTAACCCATCGACTCACTTTCAAGTGTCTGTAAATCATGCCAGCAGCAAGGCAATTTATTACTTTCCCAAACAACTATCGTTTTGACCACTAAACAAAGAGTTGCACGAACATAGTTTGGCATAAAATCTTCCTCTACTTCTCTGCTTCTCAAGGGCGGAAACGCTTTTAAAATTGGGTCTACCGTTCTCGAGGGAGAGCGATTTAAGAAACCCCTCACCTGCTCTTCACTAACAGCTCTCTGTGTCAATTCTGATATTCCAAAACGGAACCGTTGGCTAGGATACTCGCAGACGCTGCAGGACCAAAATCATGAGGAGACACTTCTCCTACACCGTTTAAGCTAGAAATGCCGTTCCAATGTCAACAAATTCGCAACGTTCTCGATCAAGTTGTTTGTATATAATTTTTGATATCTGTTATACTGTTTCCGTTTTTCACTTTCTTGTCCTCTTTATGTCCTCCTTCCGCTTTCATTGGATCTCTCAAGAAACTCAAGTGCCCCATTGTGACATCATCACTTCCAAGTGACATTCTTTGTAAGTGAAATCAAGCAATTTTTGACACAAATCAGCTAATAAAACCACTTTGCAACCACTTAGACAAGACTTGTCAAGTGTTCCAGCTTCGTCTACTTCTCTGCTACTCAAATCTGGAGTTTGGAGGCAAAAAGATATTCGCATCAAAAGTTACAAGACTTTAAGTAACAGCACTAACATCAGTTTCTGTAACATTTTGGCAAGCAGTGTCTATTTTGACCAATACTGCAACAAGTTAGACAAGAAGTTAGAGTGAATGGAATATTCGTCTACTTCTCTGCTATTCATAGCTGTGTGCAGAATCAAAATATTCCATACGGAACTTACGGTACAGCTGTTTTTGTAACTGCACTACCACGTGTTTTTCAACCTTCCCAAACAACGGTCGTTTTGACCACTTTCGGAGCATATTTGAGGAAAAAAGTTCCGCAAGCTAAAATCTTCCTCTGCTTCTCTGCTCTTCATAGAAAAGGGCGGATTTCAAATCGGGGCTACCAATCTGTACCTATAGCCGTTTTCGTAACCCATCGACTCACTTTCAAGTGTCTGTAAATCATGCCAGCAGCAAGGCAATTTATTACTTTCCCAAACAACTATCGTTTTGACCACTAAACAAAGAGTTGCACGAACATAGTTTGGCATAAAATCTTCCTCTACTTCTCTGCTTCTCAAGGGCGGAAACGCTTTTAAAATTGGATCTACCGTTCTCGAGGGAGAGCAATTTAAGAAACCCCTCACCTGCTCTTCACTAACAGCTCTCTGTGTCAATTCTGATATTCCAAAACGGAACCGTTGGCTAGGATACTCGCAGACGCTGCAGGACCAAAATCATGAGGAGACACTTCTCCTACACCGTTTAAGCTAGAAATGCCGTTCCAATATCAACAAATTCGCAACGTTCTCGATCAAGTTGTTTGTATAGAATTTTTGATATCTGTCATACTGTTTCCGTTTTTCACTTTCTTGTCCTCTTTATGTCCTCCTTCCGCTTTCATTGGATCTCTCAAGAAACTCAAGTGCCCCATTGTGACATCATCACTTCCAAGTGACATTCTTTGTAAGTGAAATCAAGCAATTTTTGACACAAATCAGCTAATAAAACCACTTTGCAACCACTTAGACAAGACTTGTCAAGTGTTCCAGCTTCGTCTACTTCTCTGCTACTCAAATCTGGAGTTTGGAGGCAAAAATGATATTCGCATCAAAAGTTACAAGAGTTTAAGTAACAGCACCAACATCAGTTTCTGTAACATTTTGGCAAGCAGTGTCTGTTTTGACCAATACTGCAACAAGTTAGACAAGAAGTTAGAGTGAATGGGATATTCGTCTACTTCTCTGCTATTCATAGCTGTGTGCAGAATCAAAATATTCCATACGGAACTTACGGTACAGCTGTTTTTGTAACTGCACTACCACGTGTTTTTCAACCTTCCCAAACAACGGTCGTTTTGACCACTTTCGGAGCATATTTGAGGAAAAAAGTTCCGCAAGCTAAAATCTTCCTCTGCTTCTCTGCTCTTCATAGAAAAGGGCGGATTTCAAATCGGGGCTACCAATCTGTACCTATAGCCGTTTTCGTAACCCATCGACTCACTTTCAAGTTTCTGTAAATCATGCCAGCAGCAAGGCAATTTATTACTTTCCCAAACAACTATCGTTTTGACCACTAAACAAAGAGTTGCACGAACATAGTTTGGCATAAAATCTTCCTCTACTTCTCTGCTTCTCAAGGGCGGAAACGCTTTTAAAATTGGGTCTACCGTTCTCGAGGGAGAGCGATTTAAGAAACCCCTCACCTGCTCTTCACTAACAGCTCTCTGTGTCAATTCTGATATTCCAAAACGGAACCGTTGGCTAGGATACTCGCAGACGCTGCAGGACCAAAATCATGAGGAGACACTTCTCCTACACCGTTTAAGCTAGAAATGCCGTTCCAATGTCAACAAATTCGCAACGTTCTCGATCAAGTTGTTTGTATAGAATTTTTGATATCTGTTATACTGTTTCCGTTTTTCACTTTCTTGTCCTCTTTATGTCCTCCTTCCGCTTTCATTGGATCTCTCAAGAAACTCAAGTGCCCCATTGTGACATCATCACTTCCAAGTGACATTCTTTGTAAGTGAAATCAAGCTATTTTTGACACAAATCAGCTAATAAAACCACTTTGCAACCACTTAGACAAGACTTGTCAAGTGTTCCAGCTTCGTCTACTTCTCTGCTACTCAAATCTGGAGTTTGGAGGCAAAAATGATATTCGCATCAAAAGTTACAAGAGTTTAAGTAACAGCACCAACATCAGTTTCTGTAACATTTTGGCAAGCAGTGTCTGTTTTGACCAATACTGCAACAAGTTAGACAAGAAGTTAGAGTGAATGGGATATTCGTCTACTTCTCTGCTATTCATAGCTGTGTGCAGAATCAAAATATTCCATACGGAACTTACGGTACAGCTGTTTTTGTAACTGCACTACCACGTGTTTTTCAACCTTCCCAAACAACGGTCGTTTTGACCACTTTCGGAGCATATTTGAGGAAAAAAGTTCTGCAAGCTAAAATCTTCCTCTGCTTCTCTGCTCTTCATAGAAAAGGGCGGATTTCAAATCGGGGCTACCAATCTGTACCTATAGCCGTTTTCGTAACCCATCGACTCACTTTCAAGTGTCTGTAAATCATGCCAGCAGCAAGGCAATTTATTACTTTCCCAAACAACTATCGTTTTGACCACTAAACAAAGAGTTGCACGAACATAGTTTGGCATAAAATCTTCCTCTACTTCTCTGCTTCTCAAGGGCGGAAACGCTTTTAAAATTGGGTCTACCGTTCTCGAGGGAGAGCGATTTAAGAAACCCCTCACCTGCTCTTCACTAACAGCTCTCTGTGTCAATTCTGATATTCCAAAACGGAACCGTTGGCTAGGATACTCGCAGACGCTGCAGGACCAAAATCATGAGGAGACACTTCTCCTACACCGTTTAAGCTAGAAATGCCGTTCCAATGTCAACAAATTCGCAACGTTCTCGATCAAGTTGTTTGTATATAATTTTTGATATCTGTTATACTGTTTCCGTTTTTCACTTTCTTGTCCTCTTTATGTCCTCCTTCCGCTTTCATTGGATCTCTCAAGAAACTCAAGTGCCCCATTGTGACATCATCACTTCCAAGTGACATTCTTTGTAAGTGAAATCAAGCTATTTTTGACACAAATCAGCTAATAAAACGACTTTGCAACCACTTAGACAAGACTTGTCAAGTGTTCCAGCTTCGTCTACTTCTCTGCTACTCAAATCTGGAGTTTGGAGGCAAAAATGATATTCGCATCAAAAGTTACAAGAGTTTAAGTAACAGCACCAACATCAGTTTCTGTAACATTTTGGCAAGCAGTGTCTGTTTTGACCAATACTGCAACAAGTTAGACAAGAAGTTAGAGTGAATGGGATATTCGTCTACTTCTCTGCTATTCATAGCTGTGTGCAGAATCAAAATATTCCATACGGAACTTACGGTACAGCTGTTTTTGTAACTGCACTACCACGTGTTTTTCAACCTTCCCAAACAACGGTCGTTTTGACCACTTTCGGAGCATATTTGAGGAAAAAAGTTCCGCAAGCTAAAATCTTCCTCTGCTTCTCTGCTCTTCATAGAAAAGGGCGGATTTCAAATCGGGGCTACCAATCTGTACCTATAGCCGTTTTCGTAACCCATCGACTCACTTTCAAGTGTCTGTAAATCATGCCAGCAGCAAGGCAATTTATTACTTTCCAAACAACTATCGTTTTGACCACTAAACAAAGAGTTGCACGAACATAGTTTGGCATAAAATCTTCCTCTACTTCTCTGCTTCTCAAGGGCGGAAACGCTTTTAAAATTGGGTCTACCGTTCTCGAGGGAGAGCGATTTAAGAAACCCCTCACCTGCTCTTCACTAACAGCTCTCTGTGTCAATTCTGATATTCCAAAACGGAACCGTTGGCTAGGATACTCGCAGACGCTGCAGGACCAAAATCATGAGGAGACACTTCTCCTACACCGTTTAAGCTAGAAATGCCGTTCCAATATCAACAAATTCGCAACGTTCTCAATCAAGTTGTTTGTATAGAATTTTTGATATCTGTTATACTGTTTCCGTTTTTCACTTTCTTGTCCTCTTTATGTCCTCCTTCCGCTTTCATTGGATCTCTCAAGAAACTCAAGTGCCCCATTGTGACATCATCACTTCCAAGTGACATTCTTTGTAAGTGAAATCAAGCAATTTTTGACACAAATCAGCTAATAAAACCACTTTGCAACCACTTAGACAAGACTTGTCAAGTGTTCCAGCTTCGTCTACTTCTCTGCTACTCAAATCTGGAGTTTGGAGGCAAAAATGATATTCGCATCAAAAGTTACAAGAGTTTAAGTAACAGCACCAACATCAGTTTCTGTAACATTTTGGCAAGCAGTGTCTGTTTTGACCAATACTGCAACAAGTTAGACAAGAAGTTAGAGTGAATGGGATATTCGTCTACTTCTCTGCTATTCATAGCTGTGTGCAGAATCAAAATATTCCATACGGAACTTACGGTACAGCTGTTTTTGTAACTGCACTACCACGTGTTTTTCAACCTTCCCAAACAACGGTCGTTTTGACCACTTTCGGAGCATATTTGAGGAAAAAAGTTCTGCAAGCTAAAATCTTCCTCTGCTTCTCTGCTCTTCATAGAAAAGGGCGGATTTCAAATCGGGGCTACCAATCTGTACCTATAGCCGTTTTCGTAACCCATCGACTCACTTTCAAGTGTCTGTAAATCATGCCAGCAGCAAGGCAATTTATTACTTTCCCAAACAACTATCGTTTTGACCACTAAACAAAGAGTTGCACGAACATAGTTTGGCATAAAATCTTCCTCTACTTCTCTGCTTCTCAAGGGCGGAAACGCTTTTAAAATTGGGTCTACCGTTCTCGAGGGAGAGCGATTTAAGAAACCCCTCACCTGCTCTTCACTAACAGCTCTCTGTGTCAATTCTGATATTCCAAAACGGAACCGTTGGCTAGGATACTCGCAGACGCTGCAGGACCAAAATCATGAGGAGACACTTCTCCTACACCGTTTAAGCTAGAAATGCCGTTCCAATGTCAACAAATTCGCAACGTTCTCGATCAAGTTGTTTGTATAGAATTTTTGATATCTGTTATACTGTTTCCGTTTTTCACTTTCTTGTCCTCTTTATGTCCTCCTTCCGCTTTCATTGGATCTCTCAAGAAACTCAAGTGCCCCATTGTGACATCATCACTTCCAAGTGACATTCTTTGTAAGTGAAATCAAGCTATTTTTGACACAAATCAGCTAATAAAACCACTTTGCAACCACTTAGACAAGACTTGTCAAGTGTTCCAGCTTCGTCTACTTCTCTGCTACTCAAATCTGGAGTTTGGAGGCAAAAATGATATTCGCATCAAAAGTTACAAGAGTTTAAGTAACAGCACCAACATCAGTTTCTGTAACATTTTGGCAAGCAGTGTCTGTTTTGACCAATACTGCAACAAGTTAGACAAGAAGTTAGAGTGAATGGGATATTCGTCTACTTCTCTGCTATTCATAGCTGTGTGCAGAATCAAAATATTCCATACGGAACTTACGGTACAGCTGTTTTTGTAACTGCACTACCACGTGTTTTTCAACCTTCCCAAACAACGGTCGTTTTGACCACTTTCGGAGCATATTTGAGGAAAAAAGTTCTGCAAGCTAAAATCTTCCTCTGCTTCTCTGCTCTTCATAGAAAAGGGCGGATTTCAAATCGGGGCTACCAATCTGTACCTATAGCCGTTTTCGTAACCCATCGACTCACTTTCAAGTGTCTGTAAATCATGCCAGCAGCAAGGCAATTTATTACTTTCCCAAACAACTATCGTTTTGACCACTAAACAAAGAGTTGCACGAACATAGTTTGGCATAAAATCTTCCTCTACTTCTCTGCTTCTCAAGGGCGGAAACGCTTTTAAAATTGGGTCTACCGTTCTCGAGGGAGAGCGATTTAAGAAACCCCTCACCTGCTCTTCACTAACAGCTCTCTGTGTCAATTCTGATATTCCAAAACGGAACCGTTGGCTAGGATACTCGCAGACGCTGCAGGACCAAAATCATGAGGAGACACTTCTCCTACACCGTTTAAGCTAGAAATGCCGTTCCAATGTCAACAAATTCGCAACGTTCTCGATCAAGTTGTTTGTATATAATTTTTGATATCTGTTATACTGTTTCCGTTTTTCACTTTCTTGTCCTCTTTATGTCCTCCTTCCGCTTTCATTGGATCTCTCAAGAAACTCAAGTGCCCCATTGTGACATCATCACTTCCAAGTGACATTCTTTGTAAGTGAAATCAAGCTATTTTTGACACAAATCAGCTAATAAAACGACTTTGCAACCACTTAGACAAGACTTGTCAAGTGTTCCAGCTTCGTCTACTTCTCTGCTACTCAAATCTGGAGTTTGGAGGCAAAAATGATATTCGCATCAAAAGTTACAAGAGTTTAAGTAACAGCACCAACATCAGTTTCTGTAACATTTTGGCAAGCAGTGTCTGTTTTGACCAATACTGCAACAAGTTAGACAAGAAGTTAGAGTGAATGGGATATTCGTCTACTTCTCTGCTATTCATAGCTGTGTGCAGAATCAAAATATTCCATACGGAACTTACGGTACAGCTGTTTTTGTAACTGCACTACCACGTGTTTTTCAACCTTCCCAAACAACGGTCGTTTTGACCACTTTCGGAGCATATTTGAGGAAAAAAGTTCCGCAAGCTAAAATCTTCCTCTGCTTCTCTGCTCTTCATAGAAATGGGCGGATTTCAAATCGGGGCTACCAATCTGTACCTATAGCCGTTTTCGTAACCCATCGACTCACTTTCAAGTGTCTGTAAATCATGCCAGCAGCAAGGCAATTTATTACTTTCCAAACAACTATCGTTTTGACCACTAAACAAAGAGTTGCACGAACATAGTTTGGCATAAAATCTTCCTCTACTTCTCTGCTTCTCAAGGGCGGAAACGCTTTTAAAATTGGGTCTACCGTTCTCGAGGGAGAGCGATTTAAGAAACCCCTCACCTGCTCTTCACTAACAGCTCTCTGTGTCAATTCTGATATTCCAAAACGGAACCGTTGGCTAGGATACTCGCAGACGCTGCAGGACCAAAATCATGAGGAGACACTTCTCCTACACCGTTTAAGCTAGAAATGCCGTTCCAATATCAACAAATTCGCAACGTTCTCGATCAAGTTGTTTGTATAGAATTTTTGATATCTGTTATACTGTTTCCGTTTTTCACTTTCTTGTCCTCTTTATGTCCTCCTTCCGCTTTCATTGGATCTCTCAAGAAACTCAAGTGCCCCATTGTGACATCATCACTTCCAAGTGACATTCTTTGTAAGTGAAATCAAGCTATTTTTGACACAAATCAGCTAATAAAACCACTTTGCAACCACTTAGACAAGACTTGTCAAGTGTTCCAGCTTCGTCTACTTCTCTGCTACTCAAATCTGGAGTTTGGAGGCAAAAATGATATTCGCATCAAAAGTTACAAGAGTTTAAGTAACAGCACCAACATCAGTTTCTGTAACATTTTGGCAAGCAGTGTCTGTTTTGACCAATACTGCAACAAGTTAGACAAGAAGTTAGAGTGAATGGGATATTCGTCTACTTCTCTGCTATTCATAGCTGTGTGCAGAATCAAAATATTCCATACGGAACTTACGGTACAGCTGTTTTTGTAACTGCACTACCACGTGTTTTTCAACCTTCCCAAACAACGGTCGTTTTGACCACTTTCGGAGCATATTTGAGGAAAAAAGTTCCGCAAGCTAAAATCTTCCTCTGCTTCTCTGCTCTTCATAGAAAAGGGCGGATTTCAAATCGGGGCTACCAATCTGTACCTATAGCCGTTTTCGTAACCCATCGCCTCACTTTCAAGTGTCTGTAAATCATGCCAGCAGCAAGGCAATTTATTACTTTCCCAAACAACTATCGTTTTGACCACTAAACAATCAGTTACACAAACATAGTTTGGCATAAAATCTTCCTCTACTTCTCTGCTTCTCAAGGGCGGAAACGCTTTTAAAATTGGGTCTACCGTTCTCGAGGGAGAGCGATTTAAGAAACCCCTCACCTGCTCTTCACTAACAGCTCTCTGTGTCAATTCTGATATTCCAAAACGGAACCGTTGGCTAGGATACTCGCAGACGCTGCAGGACCAAAATCATGAGGAGACACTTCTCCTACACCGTTTAAGCTAGAAATGCCGTTCCAATATCAACAAATTCGCAACGTTCTCGATCAAGTTGTTTGTATAGAATTTTTGATATCTGTTATACTGTTTCCGTTTTTCACTTTCTTGTCCTCTTTATGTCCTCCTTCCGCTTTCATTGGATCTCTCAAGAAACTCAAGTGCCCCATTGTGACATCATCACTTCCAAGTGACATTCTTTGTAAGTGAAATCAAGCAATTTTTGACACAAATCAGCTAATAAAACCACTTTGCAACCACTTAGACAAGACTTGTCAAGTGTTCCAGCTTCGTCTACTTCTCTGCTACTCAAATCTGGAGTTTGGAGGCAAAAATGATGTTCGCATCAAAAGTTACAAGAGTTTAAGTAACAGCACCAACATCAGTTTCTGTAACATTTTGGCAAGCAGTGTCTGTTTTGACCAATACTGCAACAAGTTAGACAAGAAGTTAGAGTGAATGGGATATTCGTCTACTTCTCTGCTATTCATAGCTGTGTGCAGAATCAAAATATTCCATACGGAACTTACGGTACAGCTGTTTTTGTAACTGCACTACCACGTGTTTTTCAACCTTCCCAAACAACGGTCGTTTTGACCACTTTCGGAGCATATTTGAGGAAAAAAGTTCCGCAAGCTAAAATCTTCCTCTGCTTCTCTGCTCTTCATAGAAAAGGGCGGATTTCAAATCGGGGCTACCAATCTGTACCTATAGCCATTTTCGTAACCCATCGCCTCACTTTCAAGTGTCTGTAAATCATGCCAGCAGCAAGGCAATTTATTACTTTCCCAAACAACTATCGTTTTGACCACTAAACAATCAGTTACACAAACATAGTTTGGCATAAAATCTTCCTCTACTTCTCTGCTTCTCAAGGGCGGAAACGCTTTTAAAATTGGGTCTACCGTTCTCGAGGGAGAGCGATTTAAGAAACCCCTCACCTGCTCTTCACTAACAGCTCTCTGTGTCAATTCTGATATTCCAAAACGGAACCGTTGGCTAGGATACTCGCAGACGCTGCAGGGCCAAAATCATGAGGAGACACTTCTCCTACACCGTTTAAGCTAGAAATGCCGTTCCAATATCAACAAATTCGCAACGGTCTCGATCAAGTTGTTTGTATAGAATTTTTGATATCTGTTATACTGTTTCCGTTTTTCACTTTCTTGTCCTCTTTATGTCCTCCTTCCGCTTTCATTGGATCTCTCAAGAAACTCAAGTGCCCCATTGTGACATAATCACTTCCAAGTGACATTCTTTGTAAGTGAAATCAAGCAATTTTTGACACAAATCAGCTAATAAAACCACTTTGCAACCACTTAGACAAGACTTGTCAAGTGTTCCAGCTTCGTCTACTTCTCTGCTACTCAAATCTGGAGTTTGGAGGCAAAAATGATATTCGCATCAAAAGTTACAAGAGTTTAAGTAACAGCACCAACATCAGTTTCTGTAACATTTTGGCAAGCAGTGTCTGTTTTGACCAATACTGCAACAAGTTAGACAAGAAGTTAGAGTGAATGGGATATTCGTCTACTTCTCTGCTATTCATAGCTGTGTGCACAATCAAAATATTCCATACGGAACTTACGGTACAGCTGTTTTTGTAACTGCACTACCACGTGTTTTTCAACCTTCCCAAACAACGGTCGTTTTGACCACTTTCGGAGCATATTTGAGGAAAAAAGTTCCGCAAGCTAAAATCTTCCTCTGCTTCTCTGCTCTTCATAGAAAAGGGCGGATTTCAAATCGGGGCTACCAATCTGTACCTATAGCCGTTTTCGTAACCCATCGACTCACTTTCAGGTGTCTGTAAATCATGCCAGCAGCAAGGCAATTTATTACTTTCCCAAACAACTGTTTTGACCACTAAACAAAGAGTTGCACGAACATAGTTTGGCATAAAATCTTCCTCTACTTCTCTGCTTCTCAAGGGCGGAAACGCTTTTAAAATTGGGTCTACCGTTCTCGAGGGAGAGCGATTTAAGAAACCCCTCACCTGCTCTTCACTAACAGCTCTCTGTGTCAATTCTGATATTCCAAAACGGAACCGTTGGCTAGGATACTCGCAGACGCTGCAGGACCAAAATCATGAGGAGACACTTCTCCTACACCGTTTAAGCTAGAAATGCCGTTCCAATATCAACAAATTCGCAACGTTCTCGATCAAGTTGTTTGTATAGAATTTTTGATATCTGTTATACTGTTTCCGTTTTTCACTTTCTTGTCCTCTTTATGTCCTCCTTCCGCTTTCATTGGATCTCTCAAGAAACTCAAGTGCCCCATTGTGACATCATCACTTCCAAGTGACATTCTTTAATACTAATGACCTGCAGTGGATCAAACCATTGTGAGGCAAAGGGCGGGGGTCGCAATCTTTTGAAACTTAAAAACGTGCTATTAAGTGTCTATAATCAGCATAAGTGCTTTCATTGCGTTCATTCATATTATTGAAATTACATAGATATGTTTACAGTGATATATTGGGGGGGGAAATCATATTTTTCCCAGGATAGGGGGGTCGTGTCCCCCCCTGGGATTTCTGCCTATGCACGCGATATCTCCTCACTCACGTGGTTGATTGAAGGACGTGGTTGATGGAAGAACTGATTTGTGTTGATGGCAATTACCATATAAATTCAAAGATGAAGAAGGAGGGATGACTAGAAACGATTCAGTTGACCGTTTTATGTGTGGATTAATTGTCGGAGTAGAGGAATTTGTGTAATTCAGGTAAAAAAATGACGCAATGTTTATATCACAGGACAAATTAGCTAGCGGGTTAACTCGCTAAATTGCCATACATGTTTCATGCTTTTCGGCCTGTCCCCAATTTAATGCCATTGGTCACATATTTTGTTTTGATATTTTAACCTGCGTGTCTTTATAATGAACTTTATCTGTCGAAAATGGAAATTGTGAGGTTTGAGGTCTTGTGGTGGCTTACTACTTTGTCCCGCTCCGGGATGGTCTAGCAACCATCGCGTTTTTGTCCATTTGGGATCCTGTGTATGCGGTAGATTTTTGCCGTGTTTGCGTCCACTTGGGAAATGGGAGATACGGGTCCGGAAACCTTTTTTTTTTTTTTTTTTTTTTTCTCGTGATTTGTGGACCGCTCGGTGTAATTGTAGGTCTCTTATCCACCTACGTTCCACTGCTTTTTGCCGCCCACTGGTCCACCCAGAACACGACTGTAATCCTGATATATTGAGGTAAGTGATGGGGTGATCCTGGAAATGAGTCACTAGTTCTGTGTGTAAATGGGCCCGTTTGATATTGTATAGAATGTTGTTTAAGTCTATTTTCTATTGTATACTGGGTTTCCCCAATGTAGTGTTTTTTGCTAAATGTGCAAGTGATTATATACATATATGACATTTGGAGTGTAGAGTGAAATGAAAGACAACCCCCCCTCTCCAAAAGTTGGGTCTGTGCTGTTGTGAGTTGAAAAGACTTGGATAAATTCATGATGAGAGGGGGTCAACTACCCCCTCTGCTGGGTAATCTAAGAAAGCAACTGGGGGAGGAAAGGGGGTGTGTACAGGGGGTTGGGGGGAAAAGAAGGGTGTGGTGTGGGTCCAAATTGTGGGTAGAGCCTATTCTAAATGTAGCTGCTCACACCAATTCTTAAAAATGAGGTCTGCTGTGGTTGTTGTTCAGTGTATCAGGTCTGTTGTGTGGAATTCATCATGGGGTATCTCCAAGAGAAATGGGCCATGTGTGGTGATGTAACCGTTAATAGTTTTGTTGACGTTTTGTTGACGTTGAGTGTGAGGTTATTTTCCTGACACCACACTCCGAGGGCCCTCACCTCCTCCCTGTAGGCCGTCTCGTCGTTGTTGGTAATCAAGCCTACCACTGTTGTGTCGTCCGCAAACTTGATGATTGAGTTGGAGGCGTGCGTGGCCACGCAGTCGTGGGTGAACAGGGAGTACAGGAGAGGGCTCAGAACGCATTCTTGTGGGGCCCCAGTGTTGAGGATCAGCGGGGAGGAGATGTTGTTGCCTACCCTCACCACCTGGGGGCGGCCCGTCAGGAAGTCCAGTACCCAGTTGCACAGGGCGGGGTCGAGACCCAGGGTCTCGAGCTTGATGACGAGCTTGGAGGGTACTATGGTGTTGAATGCCGAGCTGTAGTCGATGAACAGCATTCTCACATAGGTATTCCTCTTGTCCAGATGGGTTAGGGCAGTGTGCAGTGTGGTTGAGATTGCATCGTCTGTGGACCTATTTGGGCGGTAAGCAAATTGGAGTGGGTCTAGGGTGTCAGGTAGGGTGGAGGTGATATGGTCCTTGACTAGTCTCTCAAAGCACTTCATGATGACGGATGTGAGTGCTACGGGGCGGTAGTTGTTTAGCTCAGTTACCTTAGCTTTCTTGGGAACAGGAACAATGGTGGCCCTCTTGAAGCATGTGGGAACAGCAGACTGGTATAGGGATTGATTGAATATGTCCGTAAACACACCGGCCAGCTGGTCTGCGCATGCTCTGAGGGCGCGGCTGGGGATGCCGTCTGGGCCTGCAGCCTTGCGAGGGTTAACACGTTTAAATGTCTTACTCACCTCGGCTGCAGTGAAGGAGAGACCGCATGTTTTCGTTGCAGGCCGTGTCAGTGGCACTGTATTGTCCTCAAAGCGGGCAAAAAAGTAATTTAGTCTGCCTGGGAGCAAGACATCCTGGTCCGTGACTGGGCTGGATTTCTTCCTGTAGTCCGTGATTGACTGTAGACCCTGCCACATGCCTCTTGTGTCTGAGCCGTTGAATTGAGATTCTACTTTGTCTCTGTACTGGCGCTTAGCTTGTTTGATAGCCTTGCGGAGGGAATAGCTGCACTGTTTGTATTCGGTCATGTTACCAGACACCTAGGATCATAAATTAAACTGAGGTAAGCTCCAAGTTGCCTCTTTTTTTCTGGGTGGCAGTGCAGAAGTCGATGTGGTGAGAGATTCATTCAACCATAGTGTTGTTAAATATGAACATAAACGCCATATTGTGCATTTAAATGGTTTTATTGTTTTGTTAAAGGAAAGGAAAAACCTAAAAGAGGAAGTGCCAAACTAAAACCAAACAAACCATAAATATATAGAGTAAAAATAAATTATGAATAAAACCATGTTCTTCTCCATCCATTTTCCTGTCTGTTAAAACCCATTTTCTAATACAGGCCATTTGGTGTTATTGTCTGTAGGTTCTGGATCCATTCCCGTTCTACCCTCTTTCGCTGCCCACAGGTCCAGCCTATATGTGACTGTAACCCTGATATGGTAAGGTGAGTGATGGGGTGCTCCTGGAAGTGGGTTATGAGTAAATTGTAGGTTGATGTGGGCACTTGGCCAATGCAAGTTCAAAACAGACAGTGTGACCCAATTAAAGGCACTTCCGGTTGGCACAGGAAGCTATACGTAAACACATATCTTGCTTGGGGTATTCTCTTACAGAATCCTGAGTTTAAAGTCTTTATGTTAAAAATTGACTGATCTACACAGGGTTGAATGCAGTCATTTTCACATTTGCAGGTTATGTACATCAAAATACCTTTTGGGTGAATTTAACCACTTCCGGATGCTCCAGGAAGCTTAGATTCGACACAGGTAGACCTCATAGTGGTCTGATGGACTGTCATAGAAGACAGGTTCATAAGGCATTCATAACCCACATAGGCTTCAGGTTGAATTTAGAGGTGCAGGCAATGTATTCCTATGGGGAGAGAAGTCAATGCAAACTGTTTGAAGTAAACACCTTCTTTTAACTGCTAAGGGTTAATGCCACACGGCCAAGGTTAGGCTTGCACGGATCGGGAGGACCTCAGGAACGTACCTGAGGTCGAATTGTGCTTCTCACCCTAGCAGTTCTCTCACTGTCACCCAAAACAAATGACATTTAGGGCTAGGCTTCATTTTGGGCCTACTTTTCTCATGGTCGCTGCGCTCAGACCGAGCGAGCTACGGGATATCTCGTTGAACTCTGCACGGCCTAGAGATTATGTTTATGCCCTTGCCTGCTCTCTGTGTCTTTCAGCACCACACTTTTTCACTCCATCCTTGCTGTGTGTGTGTGAGAGAGCTTTTCTTTGACATCTGCTGGGGGAAATTACTGATTTACAGTTTAGGAGGGTTACCTAGTCACACATATGAAGTTTTGGAAAGATGTGACTTTTTTAACCCTTCAAAACAGACAGTGTGACCCAATTAAAGGCACTTCCGGTTGGCACAGGAAGCTATAAGTAAACACTTGTCTTTATTGACATAGCCACTTACAGAATCCTGAGTTTTAAGTCTTTAAGTTAAGAATTGACTGATCTACACAGGTTTGAATACAGTGATTTTCATAATGACAGGTTATGTGTTTCAAAACACTTTTAGGGTGAGCTAGCTTGATAGTTAATGTTTGCTTTAGTTTGCGCGCCAGCTCTGCAAATTCACCAACAATACTAATGACCTGCAGTGGATCAAACCATTGTGAGGCAAAGGGCGGGGGTCGCAATCTTTTGAAACTTAAAAACGTGCTATTAAGTGTCTATAATCAGCATAAGTGCTTTCATTGCGTTCATTCATATTATTGAAATTACATAGATATGTTTACAGTGATATATTGGGGGGGGAAATCATATTTTTCCCAGGATAGGGGGGTCGTGTCCCCCCCTGGGATTTCTGCCTATGCACGCGATATCTCCTCACTCACGTGGTTGATTGAAGGACGTGGTTGATGGAAGAACTGATTTGTGTTGATGGCAATTACCATATAAATTCAAAGATGAAGAAGGAGGGATGACTAGAAACGATTCAGTTGACCGTTTTATGTGTGGATTAATTGTCGGAGTAGAGGAATTTGTGTAATTCAGGTAAAAAAATGACGCAATGTTTATATCACAGGACAAATTAGCTAGCGGGTTAACTCGCTAAATTGCCATACATGTTTCATGCTTTTCGGCCTGTCCCCAATTTAATGCCATTGGTCACATATTTTGTTTTGATATTTTAACCTGCGTGTCTTTATAATGAACTTTATCTGTCGAAAATGGAAATTGTGAGGTTTGAGGTCTTGTGGTGGCTTACTACTTTGTCCCGCTCCGGGATGGTCTAGCAACCATCGCGTTTTTGTCCATTTGGGATCCTGTGTATGCGGTAGATTTTTGCCGTGTTTGCGTCCACTTGGGAAATGGGAGATACGGGTCCGGAAACCTTTTTTTTTTTTTTTTTTTTCTCGTGATTTGTGGACCGCTCGGTGTAATTGTAGGTCTCTTATCCACCTACGTTCCACTGCTTTTTGCCGCCCACTGGTCCACCCAGAACACGACTGTAATCCTGATATATTGAGGTAAGTGATGGGGTGATCCTGGAAATGAGTCACTAGTTCTGTGTGTAAATGGGCCCGTTTGATATTGTATAGAATGTTGTTTAAGTCTATTTTCTATTGTATACTGGGTTTCCCCAATGTAGTGTTTTTTGCTAAATGTGCAAGTGATTATATACATATATGACATTTGGAGTGTAGAGTGAAATGAAAGACAACCCCCCCTCTCCAAAAGTTGGGTCTGTGCTGTTGTGAGTTGAAAAGACTTGGATAAATTCATGATGAGAGGGGGTCAACTACCCCCTCTGCTGGGTAATCTAAGAAAGCAACTGGGGGAGGAAAGGGGGTGTGTACAGGGGGTTGGGGGGAAAAGAAGGGTGTGGTGTGGGTCCAAATTGTGGGTAGAGCCTATTCTAAATGTAGCTGCTCACACCAATTCTTAAAAATGAGGTCTGCTGTGGTTGTTGTTCAGTGTATCAGGTCTGTTGTGTGGAATTCATCATGGGGTATCTCCAAGAGAAATGGGCCATGTGTGGTGATGTAACCGTTAATAGTTTTGTTGACGTTTTGTTGACGTTGAGTGTGAGGTTATTTTCCTGACACCACACTCCGAGGGCCCTCACCTCCTCCCTGTAGGCCGTCTCGTCGTTGTTGGTAATCAAGCCTACCACTGTTGTGTCGTCCGCAAACTTGATGATTGAGTTGGAGGCGTGCGTGGCCACGCAGTCGTGGGTGAACAGGGAGTACAGGAGAGGGCTCAGAACGCATTCTTGTGGGGCCCCAGTGTTGAGGATCAGCGGGGAGGAGATGTTGTTGCCTACCCTCACCACCTGGGGGCGGCCACCACCTGGGGGCGGCCCGTCAGGAAGTCCAGTACCCAGTTGCACAGGGCGGGGTCGAGACCCAGGGTCTCGAGCTTGATGACGAGCTTGGAGGGTACTATGGTGTTGAATGCCGAGCTGTAGTCGATGAACAGCATTCTCACATAGGTATTCCTCTTGTCCAGATGGGTTAGGGCAGTGTGCAGTGTGGTTGAGATTGCATCGTCTGTGGACCTATTTGGGCGGTAAGCAAATTGGAGTGGGTCTAGGGTGTCAGGTAGGGTGGAGGTGATATGGTCCTTGACTAGTCTCTCAAAGCACTTCATGATGACGGATGTGAGTGCTACGGGGCGGTAGTTGTTTAGCTCAGTTACCTTAGCTTTCTTGGGAACAGGAACAATGGTGGCCCTCTTGAAGCATGTGGGAACAGCAGACTGGTATAGGGATTGATTGAATATGTCCGTAAACACACCGGCCAGCTGGTCTGCGCATGCTCTGAGGGCGCGGCTGGGGATGCCGTCTGGGCCTGCAGCCTTGCGAGGGTTAACACGTTTAAATGTCTTACTCACCTCGGCTGCAGTGAAGGAGAGACCGCATGTTTTCGTTGCAGGCCGTGTCAGTGGCACTGTATTGTCCTCAAAGCGGGCAAAAAAGTAATTTAGTCTGCCTGGGAGCAAGACATCCTGGTCCGTGACTGGGCTGGATTTCTTCCTGTAGTCCGTGATTGACTGTAGACCCTGCCACATGCCTCTTGTGTCTGAGCCGTTGAATTGAGATTCTACTTTGTCTCTGTACTGGCGCTTAGCTTGTTTGATAGCCTTGCGGAGGGAATAGCTGCACTGTTTGTATTCGGTCATGTTACCAGACACCTAGGATCATAAATTAAACTGAGGTAAGCTCCAAGTTGCCTCTTTTTTTCTGGGTGGCAGTGCAGAAGTCGATGTGGTGAGAGATTCATTCAACCATAGTGTTGTTAAATATGAACATAAACGCCATATTGTGCATTTAAATGGTTTTATTGTTTTGTTAAAGGAAAGGAAAAACCTAAAAGAGGAAGTGCCAAACTAAAACCAAACAAACCATAAATATATAGAGTAAAAATAAATTATGAATAAAACCATGTTCTTCTCCATCCATTTTCCTGTCTGTTAAAACCCATTTTCTAATACAGGCCATTTGGTGTTATTGTCTGTAGGTTCTGGATCCATTCCCGTTCTACCCTCTTTCGCTGCCCACAGGTCCAGCCTATATGTGACTGTAACCCTGATATGGTAAGGTGAGTGATGGGGTGCTCCTGGAAGTGGGTTATGAGTAAATTGTAGGTTGATGTGGGCACTTGGCCAATGCAAGTTCAAAACAGACAGTGTGACCCAATTAAAGGCACTTCCGGTTGGCACAGGAAGCTATACGTAAACACATATCTTGCTTGGGGTATTCTCTTACAGAATCCTGAGTTTAAAGTCTTTATGTTAAAAATTGACTGATCTACACAGGGTTGAATGCAGTCATTTTCACATTTGCAGGTTATGTACATCAAAATACCTTTTGGGTGAATTTAACCACTTCCGGATGCTCCAGGAAGCTTAGATTCGACACAGGTAGACCTCATAGTGGTCTGATGGACTGTCATAGAAGACAGGTTCATAAGGCATTCATAACCCACATAGGCTTCAGGTTGAATTTAGAGGTGCAGGCAATGTATTCCTATGGGGAGAGAAGTCAATGCAAACTGTTTGAAGTAAACACCTTCTTTTAACTGCTAAGGGTTAATGCCACACGGCCAAGGTTAGGCTTGCACGGATCGGGAGGACCTCAGGAACGTACCTGAGGTCGAATTGTGCTTCTCACCCTAGCAGTTCTCTCACTGTCACCCAAAACAAATGACATTTAGGGCTAGGCTTCATTTTGGGCCTACTTTTCTCATGGTCGCTGCGCTCAGACCGAGCGAGCTACGGGATATCTCGTTGAACTCTGCACGGCCTAGAGATTATGTTTATGCCCTTGCCTGCTCTCTGTGTCTTTCAGCACCACACTTTTTCACTCCATCCTTGCTGTGTGTGTGTGAGAGAGCTTTTCTTTGACATCTGCTGGGGGAAATTACTGATTTACAGTTTAGGAGGGTTACCTAGTCACACATATGAAGTTTTGGAAAGATGTGACTTTTTTAACCCTTCAAAACAGACAGTGTGACCCAATTAAAGGCACTTCCGGTTGGCACAGGAAGCTATAAGTAAACACTTGTCTTTATTGACATAGCCACTTACAGAATCCTGAGTTTTAAGTCTTTAAGTTAAGAATTGACTGATCTACACAGGTTTGAATACAGTGATTTTCATAATGACAGGTTATGTGTTTCAAAACACTTTTAGGGTGAGCTAGCTTGATAGTTAATGTTTGCTTTAGTTTGCGCGCCAGCTCTGCAAATTCACCAACAATACTAATGACCTGCAGTGGATCAAACCATTGTGAGGCAAAGGGCGGGGGTCGCAATCTTTTGAAACTTAAAAACGTGCTATTAAGTGTCTATAATCAGCATAAGTGCTTTCATTGCGTTCATTCATATTATTGAAATTACATAGATATGTTTACAGTGATATATTGGGGGGGGAAATCATATTTTTCCCAGGATAGGGGGGTCGTGTCCCCCCCTGGGATTTCTGCCTATGCACGCGATATCTCCTCACTCACGTGGTTGATTGAAGGACGTGGTTGATGGAAGAACTGATTTGTGTTGATGGCAATTACCATATAAATTCAAAGATGAAGAAGGAGGGATGACTAGAAACGATTCAGTTGACCGTTTTATGTGTGGATTAATTGTCGGAGTAGAGGAATTTGTGTAATTCAGGTAAAAAAATGACGCAATGTTTATATCACAGGACAAATTAGCTAGCGGGTTAACTCGCTAAATTGCCATACATGTTTCATGCTTTTCGGCCTGTCCCCAATTTAATGCCATTGGTCACATATTTTGTTTTGATATTTTAACCTGCGTGTCTTTATAATGAACTTTATCTGTCGAAAATGGAAATTGTGAGGTTTGAGGTCTTGTGGTGGCTTACTACTTTGTCCCGCTCCGGGATGGTCTAGCAACCATCGCGTTTTTGTCCATTTGGGATCCTGTGTATGCGGTAGATTTTTGCCGTGTTTGCGTCCACTTGGGAAATGGGAGATACGGGTCCGGAAACCTTTTTTTTTTTTTTTTTTTTTTTTCTCGTGATTTGTGGACCGCTCGGTGTAATTGTAGGTCTCTTATCCACCTACGTTCCACTGCTTTTTGCCGCCCACTGGTCCACCCAGAACACGACTGTAATCCTGATATATTGAGGTAAGTGATGGGGTGATCCTGGAAATGAGTCACTAGTTCTGTGTGTAAATGGGCCCGTTTGATATTGTATAGAATGTTGTTTAAGTCTATTTTCTATTGTATACTGGGTTTCCCCAATGTAGTGTTTTTTGCTAAATGTGCAAGTGATTATATACATATATGACATTTGGAGTGTAGAGTGAAATGAAAGACAACCCCCCCTCTCCAAAAGTTGGGTCTGTGCTGTTGTGAGTTGAAAAGACTTGGATAAATTCATGATGAGAGGGGGTCAACTACCCCCTCTGCTGGGTAATCTAAGAAAGCAACTGGGGGAGGAAAGGGGGTGTGTACAGGGGGTTGGGGGGAAAAGAAGGGTGTGGTGTGGGTCCAAATTGTGGGTAGAGCCTATTCTAAATGTAGCTGCTCACACCAATTCTTAAAAATGAGGTCTGCTGTGGTTGTTGTTCAGTGTATCAGGTCTGTTGTGTGGAATTCATCATGGGGTATCTCCAAGAGAAATGGGCCATGTGTGGTGATGTAACCGTTAATAGTTTTGTTGACGTTTTGTTGACGTTGAGTGTGAGGTTATTTTCCTGACACCACACTCCGAGGGCCCTCACCTCCTCCCTGTAGGCCGTCTCGTCGTTGTTGGTAATCAAGCCTACCACTGTTGTGTCGTCCGCAAACTTGATGATTGAGTTGGAGGCGTGCGTGGCCACGCAGTCGTGGGTGAACAGGGAGTACAGGAGAGGGCTCAGAACGCATTCTTGTGGGGCCCCAGTGTTGAGGATCAGCGGGGAGGAGATGTTGTTGCCTACCCTCACCACCTGGGGGCGGCCCGTCAGGAAGTCCAGTACCCAGTTGCACAGGGCGGGGTCGAGACCCAGGGTCTCGAGCTTGATGACGAGCTTGGAGGGTACTATGGTGTTGAATGCCGAGCTGTAGTCGATGAACAGCATTCTCACATAGGTATTCCTCTTGTCCAGATGGGTTAGGGCAGTGTGCAGTGTGGTTGAGATTGCATCGTCTGTGGACCTATTTGGGCGGTAAGCAAATTGGAGTGGGTCTAGGGTGTCAGGTAGGGTGGAGGTGATATGGTCCTTGACTAGTCTCTCAAAGCACTTCATGATGACGGATGTGAGTGCTACGGGGCGGTAGTTGTTTAGCTCAGTTACCTTAGCTTTCTTGGGAACAGGAACAATGGTGGCCCTCTTGAAGCATGTGGGAACAGCAGACTGGTATAGGGATTGATTGAATATGTCCGTAAACACACCGGCCAGCTGGTCTGCGCATGCTCTGAGGGCGCGGCTGGGGATGCCGTCTGGGCCTGCAGCCTTGCGAGGGTTAACACGTTTAAATGTCTTACTCACCTCGGCTGCAGTGAAGGAGAGACCGCATGTTTTCGTTGCAGGCCGTGTCAGTGGCACTGTATTGTCCTCAAAGCGGGCAAAAAAGTAATTTAGTCTGCCTGGGAGCAAGACATCCTGGTCCGTGACTGGGCTGGATTTCTTCCTGTAGTCCGTGATTGACTGTAGACCCTGCCACATGCCTCTTGTGTCTGAGCCGTTGAATTGAGATTCTACTTTGTCTCTGTACTGGCGCTTAGCTTGTTTGATAGCCTTGCGGAGGGAAT
Source organism: Oncorhynchus clarkii lewisi (assembly GCF_045791955.1). Classification (NCBI taxonomy): domain Eukaryota; kingdom Metazoa; phylum Chordata; class Actinopteri; order Salmoniformes; family Salmonidae; genus Oncorhynchus; species Oncorhynchus clarkii. The sequence goes on from NC_092161.1 coordinate 40,280,351, forward strand.
AGCTGCACTGTTTGTATTCGGTCATGTTACCAGACACCTAGGATCATAAATTAAACTGAGGTAAGCTCCAAGTTGCCTCTTTTTTTCTGGGTGGCAGTGCAGAAGTCGATGTGGTGAGAGATTCATTCAACCATAGTGTTGTTAAATATGAACATAAACGCCATATTGTGCATTTAAATGGTTTTATTGTTTTGTTAAAGGAAAGGAAAAACCTAAAAGAGGAAGTGCCAAACTAAAACCAAACAAACCATAAATATATAGAGTAAAAATAAATTATGAATAAAACCATGTTCTTCTCCATCCATTTTCCTGTCTGTTAAAACCCATTTTCTAATACAGGCCATTTGGTGTTATTGTCTGTAGGTTCTGGATCCATTCCCGTTCTACCCTCTTTCGCTGCCCACAGGTCCAGCCTATATGTGACTGTAACCCTGATATGGTAAGGTGAGTGATGGGGTGCTCCTGGAAGTGGGTTATGAGTAAATTGTAGGTTGATGTGGGCACTTGGCCAATGCAAGTTCAAAACAGACAGTGTGACCCAATTAAAGGCACTTCCGGTTGGCACAGGAAGCTATACGTAAACACATATCTTGCTTGGGGTATTCTCTTACAGAATCCTGAGTTTAAAGTCTTTATGTTAAAAATTGACTGATCTACACAGGGTTGAATGCAGTCATTTTCACATTTGCAGGTTATGTACATCAAAATACCTTTTGGGTGAATTTAACCACTTCCGGATGCTCCAGGAAGCTTAGATTCGACACAGGTAGACCTCATAGTGGTCTGATGGACTGTCATAGAAGACAGGTTCATAAGGCATTCATAACCCACATAGGCTTCAGGTTGAATTTAGAGGTGCAGGCAATGTATTCCTATGGGGAGAGAAGTCAATGCAAACTGTTTGAAGTAAACACCTTCTTTTAACTGCTAAGGGTTAATGCCACACGGCCAAGGTTAGGCTTGCACGGATCGGGAGGACCTCAGGAACGTACCTGAGGTCGAATTGTGCTTCTCACCCTAGCAGTTCTCTCACTGTCACCCAAAACAAATGACATTTAGGGCTAGGCTTCATTTTGGGCCTACTTTTCTCATGGTCGCTGCGCTCAGACCGAGCGAGCTACGGGATATCTCGTTGAACTCTGCACGGCCTAGAGATTATGTTTATGCCCTTGCCTGCTCTCTGTGTCTTTCAGCACCACACTTTTTCACTCCATCCTTGCTGTGTGTGTGTGAGAGAGCTTTTCTTTGACATCTGCTGGGGGAAATTACTGATTTACAGTTTAGGAGGGTTACCTAGTCACACATATGAAGTTTTGGAAAGATGTGACTTTTTTAACCCTTCAAAACAGACAGTGTGACCCAATTAAAGGCACTTCCGGTTGGCACAGGAAGCTATAAGTAAACACTTGTCTTTATTGACATAGCCACTTACAGAATCCTGAGTTTTAAGTCTTTAAGTTAAGAATTGACTGATCTACACAGGTTTGAATACAGTGATTTTCATAATGACAGGTTATGTGTTTCAAAACACTTTTAGGGTGAGCTAGCTTGATAGTTAATGTTTGCTTTAGTTTGCGCGCCAGCTCTGCAAATTCACCAACAATACTAATGACCTGCAGTGGATCAAACCATTGTGAGGCAAAGGGCGGGGGTCGCAATCTTTTGAAACTTAAAAACGTGCTATTAAGTGTCTATAATCAGCATAAGTGCTTTCATTGCGTTCATTCATATTATTGAAATTACATAGATATGTTTACAGTGATATATTGGGGGGGGAAATCATATTTTTCCCAGGATAGGGGGGTCGTGTCCCCCCCTGGGATTTCTGCCTATGCACGCGATATCTCCTCACTCACGTGGTTGATTGAAGGACGTGGTTGATGGAAGAACTGATTTGTGTTGATGGCAATTACCATATAAATTCAAAGATGAAGAAGGAGGGATGACTAGAAACGATTCAGTTGACCGTTTTATGTGTGGATTAATTGTCGGAGTAGAGGAATTTGTGTAATTCAGGTAAAAAAATGACGCAATGTTTATATCACAGGACAAATTAGCTAGCGGGTTAACTCGCTAAATTGCCATACATGTTTCATGCTTTTCGGCCTGTCCCCAATTTAATGCCATTGGTCACATATTTTGTTTTGATATTTTAACCTGCGTGTCTTTATAATGAACTTTATCTGTCGAAAATGGAAATTGTGAGGTTTGAGGTCTTGTGGTGGCTTACTACTTTGTCCCGCTCCGGGATGGTCTAGCAACCATCGCGTTTTTGTCCATTTGGGATCCTGTGTATGCGGTAGATTTTTGCCGTGTTTGCGTCCACTTGGGAAATGGGAGATACGGGTCCGGAAACCTTTTTTTTTTTTTTTTTTTTTTCTCGTGATTTGTGGACCGCTCGGTGTAATTGTAGGTCTCTTATCCACCTACGTTCCACTGCTTTTTGCCGCCCACTGGTCCACCCAGAACACGACTGTAATCCTGATATATTGAGGTAAGTGATGGGGTGATCCTGGAAATGAGTCACTAGTTCTGTGTGTAAATGGGCCCGTTTGATATTGTATAGAATGTTGTTTAAGTCTATTTTCTATTGTATACTGGGTTTCCCCAATGTAGTGTTTTTTGCTAAATGTGCAAGTGATTATATACATATATGACATTTGGAGTGTAGAGTGAAATGAAAGACAACCCCCCCTCTCCAAAAGTTGGGTCTGTGCTGTTGTGAGTTGAAAAGACTTGGATAAATTCATGATGAGAGGGGGTCAACTACCCCCTCTGCTGGGTAATCTAAGAAAGCAACTGGGGGAGGAAAGGGGGTGTGTACAGGGGGTTGGGGGGAAAAGAAGGGTGTGGTGTGGGTCCAAATTGTGGGTAGAGCCTATTCTAAATGTAGCTGCTCACACCAATTCTTAAAAATGAGGTCTGCTGTGGTTGTTGTTCAGTGTATCAGGTCTGTTGTGTGGAATTCATCATGGGGTATCTCCAAGAGAAATGGGCCATGTGTGGTGATGTAACCGTTAATAGTTTTGTTGACGTTTTGTTGACGTTGAGTGTGAGGTTATTTTCCTGACACCACACTCCGAGGGCCCTCACCTCCTCCCTGTAGGCCGTCTCGTCGTTGTTGGTAATCAAGCCTACCACTGTTGTGTCGTCCGCAAACTTGATGATTGAGTTGGAGGCGTGCGTGGCCACGCAGTCGTGGGTGAACAGGGAGTACAGGAGAGGGCTCAGAACGCATTCTTGTGGGGCCCCAGTGTTGAGGATCAGCGGGGAGGAGATGTTGTTGCCTACCCTCACCACCTGGGGGCGGCCCGTCAGGAAGTCCAGTACCCAGTTGCACAGGGCGGGGTCGAGACCCAGGGTCTCGAGCTTGATGACGAGCTTGGAGGGTACTATGGTGTTGAATGCCGAGCTGTAGTCGATGAACAGCATTCTCACATAGGTATTCCTCTTGTCCAGATGGGTTAGGGCAGTGTGCAGTGTGGTTGAGATTGCATCGTCTGTGGACCTATTTGGGCGGTAAGCAAATTGGAGTGGGTCTAGGGTGTCAGGTAGGGTGGAGGTGATATGGTCCTTGACTAGTCTCTCAAAGCACTTCATGATGACGGATGTGAGTGCTACGGGGCGGTAGTTGTTTAGCTCAGTTACCTTAGCTTTCTTGGGAACAGGAACAATGGTGGCCCTCTTGAAGCATGTGGGAACAGCAGACTGGTATAGGGATTGATTGAATATGTCCGTAAACACACCGGCCAGCTGGTCTGCGCATGCTCTGAGGGCGCGGCTGGGGATGCCGTCTGGGCCTGCAGCCTTGCGAGGGTTAACACGTTTAAATGTCTTACTCACCTCGGCTGCAGTGAAGGAGAGACCGCATGTTTTCGTTGCAGGCCGTGTCAGTGGCACTGTATTGTCCTCAAAGCGGGCAAAAAAGTAATTTAGTCTGCCTGGGAGCAAGACATCCTGGTCCGTGACTGGGCTGGATTTCTTCCTGTAGTCCGTGATTGACTGTAGACCCTGCCACATGCCTCTTGTGTCTGAGCCGTTGAATTGAGATTCTACTTTGTCTCTGTACTGGCGCTTAGCTTGTTTGATAGCCTTGCGGAGGGAATAGCTGCACTGTTTGTATTCGGTCATGTTACCAGACACCTAGGATCATAAATTAAACTGAGGTAAGCTCCAAGTTGCCTCTTTTTTTCTGGGTGGCAGTGCAGAAGTCGATGTGGTGAGAGATTCATTCAACCATAGTGTTGTTAAATATGAACATAAACGCCATATTGTGCATTTAAATGGTTTTATTGTTTTGTTAAAGGAAAGGAAAAACCTAAAAGAGGAAGTGCCAAACTAAAACCAAACAAACCATAAATATATAGAGTAAAAATAAATTATGAATAAAACCATGTTCTTCTCCATCCATTTTCCTGTCTGTTAAAACCCATTTTCTAATACAGGCCATTTGGTGTTATTGTCTGTAGGTTCTGGATCCATTCCCGTTCTACCCTCTTTCGCTGCCCACAGGTCCAGCCTATATGTGACTGTAACCCTGATATGGTAAGGTGAGTGATGGGGTGCTCCTGGAAGTGGGTTATGAGTAAATTGTAGGTTGATGTGGGCACTTGGCCAATGCAAGTTCAAAACAGACAGTGTGACCCAATTAAAGGCACTTCCGGTTGGCACAGGAAGCTATACGTAAACACATATCTTGCTTGGGGTATTCTCTTACAGAATCCTGAGTTTAAAGTCTTTATGTTAAAAATTGACTGATCTACACAGGGTTGAATGCAGTCATTTTCACATTTGCAGGTTATGTACATCAAAATACCTTTTGGGTGAATTTAACCACTTCCGGATGCTCCAGGAAGCTTAGATTCGACACAGGTAGACCTCATAGTGGTCTGATGGACTGTCATAGAAGACAGGTTCATAAGGCATTCATAACCCACATAGGCTTCAGGTTGAATTTAGAGGTGCAGGCAATGTATTCCTATGGGGAGAGAAGTCAATGCAAACTGTTTGAAGTAAACACCTTCTTTTAACTGCTAAGGGTTAATGCCACACGGCCAAGGTTAGGCTTGCACGGATCGGGAGGACCTCAGGAACGTACCTGAGGTCGAATTGTGCTTCTCACCCTAGCAGTTCTCTCACTGTCACCCAAAACAAATGACATTTAGGGCTAGGCTTCATTTTGGGCCTACTTTTCTCATGGTCGCTGCGCTCAGACCGAGCGAGCTACGGGATATCTCGTTGAACTCTGCACGGCCTAGAGATTATGTTTATGCCCTTGCCTGCTCTCTGTGTCTTTCAGCACCACACTTTTTCACTCCATCCTTGCTGTGTGTGTGTGAGAGAGCTTTTCTTTGACATCTGCTGGGGGAAATTACTGATTTACAGTTTAGGAGGGTTACCTAGTCACACATATGAAGTTTTGGAAAGATGTGACTTTTTTAACCCTTCAAAACAGACAGTGTGACCCAATTAAAGGCACTTCCGGTTGGCACAGGAAGCTATAAGTAAACACTTGTCTTTATTGACATAGCCACTTACAGAATCCTGAGTTTTAAGTCTTTAAGTTAAGAATTGACTGATCTACACAGGTTTGAATACAGTGATTTTCATAATGACAGGTTATGTGTTTCAAAACACTTTTAGGGTGAGCTAGCTTGATAGTTAATGTTTGCTTTAGTTTGCGCGCCAGCTCTGCAAATTCACCAACAATACTAATGACCTGCAGTGGATCAAACCATTGTGAGGCAAAGGGCGGGGGTCGCAATCTTTTGAAACTTAAAAACGTGCTATTAAGTGTCTATAATCAGCATAAGTGCTTTCATTGCGTTCATTCATATTATTGAAATTACATAGATATGTTTACAGTGATATATTGGGGGGGGAAATCATATTTTTCCCAGGATAGGGGGGTCGTGTCCCCCCCTGGGATTTCTGCCTATGCACGCGATATCTCCTCACTCACGTGGTTGATTGAAGGACGTGGTTGATGGAAGAACTGATTTGTGTTGATGGCAATTACCATATAAATTCAAAGATGAAGAAGGAGGGATGACTAGAAACGATTCAGTTGACCGTTTTATGTGTGGATTAATTGTCGGAGTAGAGGAATTTGTGTAATTCAGGTAAAAAAATGACGCAATGTTTATATCACAGGACAAATTAGCTAGCGGGTTAACTCGCTAAATTGCCATACATGTTTCATGCTTTTCGGCCTGTCCCCAATTTAATGCCATTGGTCACATATTTTGTTTTGATATTTTAACCTGCGTGTCTTTATAATGAACTTTATCTGTCGAAAATGGAAATTGTGAGGTTTGAGGTCTTGTGGTGGCTTACTACTTTGTCCCGCTCCGGGATGGTCTAGCAACCATCGCGTTTTTGTCCATTTGGGATCCTGTGTATGCGGTAGATTTTTGCCGTGTTTGCGTCCACTTGGGAAATGGGAGATACGGGTCCGGAAACCTTTTTTTTTTTTTTTTTTTTTTCGTGATTTGTGGACCGCTCGGTGTAATTGTAGGTCTCTTATCCACCTACGTTCCACTGCTTTTTGCCGCCCACTGGTCCACCCAGAACACGACTGTAATCCTGATATATTGAGGTAAGTGATGGGGTGATCCTGGAAATGAGTCACTAGTTCTGTGTGTAAATGGGCCCGTTTGATATTGTATAGAATGTTGTTTAAGTCTATTTTCTATTGTATACTGGGTTTCCCCAATGTAGTGTTTTTTGCTAAATGTGCAAGTGATTATATACATATATGACATTTGGAGTGTAGAGTGAAATGAAAGACAACCCCCCCTCTCCAAAAGTTGGGTCTGTGCTGTTGTGAGTTGAAAAGACTTGGATAAATTCATGATGAGAGGGGGTCAACTACCCCCTCTGCTGGGTAATCTAAGAAAGCAACTGGGGGAGGAAAGGGGGTGTGTACAGGGGGTTGGGGGGAAAAGAAGGGTGTGGTGTGGGTCCAAATTGTGGGTAGAGCCTATTCTAAATGTAGCTGCTCACACCAATTCTTAAAAATGAGGTCTGCTGTGGTTGTTGTTCAGTGTATCAGGTCTGTTGTGTGGAATTCATCATGGGGTATCTCCAAGAGAAATGGGCCATGTGTGGTGATGTAACCGTTAATAGTTTTGTTGACGTTTTGTTGACGTTGAGTGTGAGGTTATTTTCCTGACACCACACTCCGAGGGCCCTCACCTCCTCCCTGTAGGCCGTCTCGTCGTTGTTGGTAATCAAGCCTACCACTGTTGTGTCGTCCGCAAACTTGATGATTGAGTTGGAGGCGTGCGTGGCCACGCAGTCGTGGGTGAACAGGGAGTACAGGAGAGGGCTCAGAACGCATTCTTGTGGGGCCCCAGTGTTGAGGATCAGCGGGGAGGAGATGTTGTTGCCTACCCTCACCACCTGGGGGCGGCCCGTCAGGAAGTCCAGTACCCAGTTGCACAGGGCGGGGTCGAGACCCAGGGTCTCGAGCTTGATGACGAGCTTGGAGGGTACTATGGTGTTGAATGCCGAGCTGTAGTCGATGAACAGCATTCTCACATAGGTATTCCTCTTGTCCAGATGGGTTAGGGCAGTGTGCAGTGTGGTTGAGATTGCATCGTCTGTGGACCTATTTGGGCGGTAAGCAAATTGGAGTGGGTCTAGGGTGTCAGGTAGGGTGGAGGTGATATGGTCCTTGACTAGTCTCTCAAAGCACTTCATGATGACGGATGTGAGTGCTACGGGGCGGTAGTTGTTTAGCTCAGTTACCTTAGCTTTCTTGGGAACAGGAACAATGGTGGCCCTCTTGAAGCATGTGGGAACAGCAGACTGGTATAGGGATTGATTGAATATGTCCGTAAACACACCGGCCAGCTGGTCTGCGCATGCTCTGAGGGCGCGGCTGGGGATGCCGTCTGGGCCTGCAGCCTTGCGAGGGTTAACACGTTTAAATGTCTTACTCACCTCGGCTGCAGTGAAGGAGAGACCGCATGTTTTCGTTGCAGGCCGTGTCAGTGGCACTGTATTGTCCTCAAAGCGGGCAAAAAAGTAATTTAGTCTGCCTGGGAGCAAGACATCCTGGTCCGTGACTGGGCTGGATTTCTTCCTGTAGTCCGTGATTGACTGTAGACCCTGCCACATGCCTCTTGTGTCTGAGCCGTTGAATTGAGATTCTACTTTGTCTCTGTACTGGCGCTTAGCTTGTTTGATAGCCTTGCGGAGGGAATAGCTGCACTGTTTGTATTCGGTCATGTTACCAGACACCTAGGATCATAAATTAAACTGAGGTAAGCTCCAAGTTGCCTCTTTTTTTCTGGGTGGCAGTGCAGAAGTCGATGTGGTGAGAGATTCATTCAACCATAGTGTTGTTAAATATGAACATAAACGCCATATTGTGCATTTAAATGGTTTTATTGTTTTGTTAAAGGAAAGGAAAAACCTAAAAGAGGAAGTGCCAAACTAAAACCAAACAAACCATAAATATATAGAGTAAAAATAAATTATGAATAAAACCATGTTCTTCTCCATCCATTTTCCTGTCTGTTAAAACCCATTTTCTAATACAGGCCATTTGGTGTTATTGTCTGTAGGTTCTGGATCCATTCCCGTTCTACCCTCTTTCGCTGCCCACAGGTCCAGCCTATATGTGACTGTAACCCTGATATGGTAAGGTGAGTGATGGGGTGCTCCTGGAAGTGGGTTATGAGTAAATTGTAGGTTGATGTGGGCACTTGGCCAATGCAAGTTCAAAACAGACAGTGTGACCCAATTAAAGGCACTTCCGGTTGGCACAGGAAGCTATACGTAAACACATATCTTGCTTGGGGTATTCTCTTACAGAATCCTGAGTTTAAAGTCTTTATGTTAAAAATTGACTGATCTACACAGGGTTGAATGCAGTCATTTTCACATTTGCAGGTTATGTACATCAAAATACCTTTTGGGTGAATTTAACCACTTCCGGATGCTCCAGGAAGCTTAGATTCGACACAGGTAGACCTCATAGTGGTCTGATGGACTGTCATAGAAGACAGGTTCATAAGGCATTCATAACCCACATAGGCTTCAGGTTGAATTTAGAGGTGCAGGCAATGTATTCCTATGGGGAGAGAAGTCAATGCAAACTGTTTGAAGTAAACACCTTCTTTTAACTGCTAAGGGTTAATGCCACACGGCCAAGGTTAGGCTTGCACGGATCGGGAGGACCTCAGGAACGTACCTGAGGTCGAATTGTGCTTCTCACCCTAGCAGTTCTCTCACTGTCACCCAAAACAAATGACATTTAGGGCTAGGCTTCATTTTGGGCCTACTTTTCTCATGGTCGCTGCGCTCAGACCGAGCGAGCTACGGGATATCTCGTTGAACTCTGCACGGCCTAGAGATTATGTTTATGCCCTTGCCTGCTCTCTGTGTCTTTCAGCACCACACTTTTTCACTCCATCCTTGCTGTGTGTGTGTGAGAGAGCTTTTCTTTGACATCTGCTGGGGGAAATTACTGATTTACAGTTTAGGAGGGTTACCTAGTCACACATATGAAGTTTTGGAAAGATGTGACTTTTTTAACCCTTCAAAACAGACAGTGTGACCCAATTAAAGGCACTTCCGGTTGGCACAGGAAGCTATAAGTAAACACTTGTCTTTATTGACATAGCCACTTACAGAATCCTGAGTTTTAAGTCTTTAAGTTAAGAATTGACTGATCTACACAGGTTTGAATACAGTGATTTTCATAATGACAGGTTATGTGTTTCAAAACACTTTTAGGGTGAGCTAGCTTGATAGTTAATGTTTGCTTTAGTTTGCGCGCCAGCTCTGCAAATTCACCAACAATACTAATGACCTGCAGTGGATCAAACCATTGTGAGGCAAAGGGCGGGGGTCGCAATCTTTTGAAACTTAAAAACGTGCTATTAAGTGTCTATAATCAGCATAAGTGCTTTCATTGCGTTCATTCATATTATTGAAATTACATAGATATGTTTACAGTGATATATTGGGGGGGGAAATCATATTTTTCCCAGGATAGGGGGGTCGTGTCCCCCCCTGGGATTTCTGCCTATGCACGCGATATCTCCTCACTCACGTGGTTGATTGAAGGACGTGGTTGATGGAAGAACTGATTTGTGTTGATGGCAATTACCATATAAATTCAAAGATGAAGAAGGAGGGATGACTAGAAACGATTCAGTTGACCGTTTTATGTGTGGATTAATTGTCGGAGTAGAGGAATTTGTGTAATTCAGGTAAAAAAATGACGCAATGTTTATATCACAGGACAAATTAGCTAGCGGGTTAACTCGCTAAATTGCCATACATGTTTCATGCTTTTCGGCCTGTCCCCAATTTAATGCCATTGGTCACATATTTTGTTTTGATATTTTAACCTGCGTGTCTTTATAATGAACTTTATCTGTCGAAAATGGAAATTGTGAGGTTTGAGGTCTTGTGGTGGCTTACTACTTTGTCCCGCTCCGGGATGGTCTAGCAACCATCGCGTTTTTGTCCATTTGGGATCCTGTGTATGCGGTAGATTTTTGCCGTGTTTGCGTCCACTTGGGAAATGGGAGATACGGGTCCGGAAACCTTTTTTTTTTTTTTTTCTCGTGATTTGTGGACCGCTCGGTGTAATTGTAGGTCTCTTATCCACCTACGTTCCACTGCTTTTTGCCGCCCACTGGTCCACCCAGAACACGACTGTAATCCTGATATATTGAGGTAAGTGATGGGGTGATCCTGGAAATGAGTCACTAGTTCTGTGTGTAAATGGGCCCGTTTGATATTGTATAGAATGTTGTTTAAGTCTATTTTCTATTGTATACTGGGTTTCCCCAATGTAGTGTTTTTTGCTAAATGTGCAAGTGATTATATACATATATGACATTTGGAGTGTAGAGTGAAATGAAAGACAACCCCCCCTCTCCAAAAGTTGGGTCTGTGCTGTTGTGAGTTGAAAAGACTTGGATAAATTCATGATGAGAGGGGGTCAACTACCCCCTCTGCTGGGTAATCTAAGAAAGCAACTGGGGGAGGAAAGGGGGTGTGTACAGGGGGTTGGGGGGAAAAGAAGGGTGTGGTGTGGGTCCAAATTGTGGGTAGAGCCTATTCTAAATGTAGCTGCTCACACCAATTCTTAAAAATGAGGTCTGCTGTGGTTGTTGTTCAGTGTATCAGGTCTGTTGTGTGGAATTCATCATGGGGTATCTCCAAGAGAAATGGGCCATGTGTGGTGATGTAACCGTTAATAGTTTTGTTGACGTTTTGTTGACGTTGAGTGTGAGGTTATTTTCCTGACACCACACTCCGAGGGCCCTCACCTCCTCCCTGTAGGCCGTCTCGTCGTTGTTGGTAATCAAGCCTACCACTGTTGTGTCGTCCGCAAACTTGATGATTGAGTTGGAGGCGTGCGTGGCCACGCAGTCGTGGGTGAACAGGGAGTACAGGAGAGGGCTCAGAACGCATTCTTGTGGGGCCCCAGTGTTGAGGATCAGCGGGGAGGAGATGTTGTTGCCTACCCTCACCACCTGGGGGCGGCCCGTCAGGAAGTCCAGTACCCAGTTGCACAGGGCGGGGTCGAGACCCAGGGTCTCGAGCTTGATGACGAGCTTGGAGGGTACTATGGTGTTGAATGCCGAGCTGTAGTCGATGAACAGCATTCTCACATAGGTATTCCTCTTGTCCAGATGGGTTAGGGCAGTGTGCAGTGTGGTTGAGATTGCATCGTCTGTGGACCTATTTGGGCGGTAAGCAAATTGGAGTGGGTCTAGGGTGTCAGGTAGGGTGGAGGTGATATGGTCCTTGACTAGTCTCTCAAAGCACTTCATGATGACGGATGTGAGTGCTACGGGGCGGTAGTTGTTTAGCTCAGTTACCTTAGCTTTCTTGGGAACAGGAACAATGGTGGCCCTCTTGAAGCATGTGGGAACAGCAGACTGGTATAGGGATTGATTGAATATGTCCGTAAACACACCGGCCAGCTGGTCTGCGCATGCTCTGAGGGCGCGGCTGGGGATGCCGTCTGGGCCTGCAGCCTTGCGAGGGTTAACACGTTTAAATGTCTTACTCACCTCGGCTGCAGTGAAGGAGAGACCGCATGTTTTCGTTGCAGGCCGTGTCAGTGGCACTGTATTGTCCTCAAAGCGGGCAAAAAAGTAATTTAGTCTGCCTGGGAGCAAGACATCCTGGTCCGTGACTGGGCTGGATTTCTTCCTGTAGTCCGTGATTGACTGTAGACCCTGCCACATGCCTCTTGTGTCTGAGCCGTTGAATTGAGATTCTACTTTGTCTCTGTACTGGCGCTTAGCTTGTTTGATAGCCTTGCGGAGGGAATAGCTGCACTGTTTGTATTCGGTCATGTTACCAGACACCTAGGATCATAAATTAAACTGAGGTAAGCTCCAAGTTGCCTCTTTTTTTCTGGGTGGCAGTGCAGAAGTCGATGTGGTGAGAGATTCATTCAACCATAGTGTTGTTAAATATGAACATAAACGCCATATTGTGCATTTAAATGGTTTTATTGTTTTGTTAAAGGAAAGGAAAAACCTAAAAGAGGAAGTGCCAAACTAAAACCAAACAAACCATAAATATATAGAGTAAAAATAAATTATGAATAAAACCATGTTCTTCTCCATCCATTTTCCTGTCTGTTAAAACCCATTTTCTAATACAGGCCATTTGGTGTTATTGTCTGTAGGTTCTGGATCCATTCCCGTTCTACCCTCTTTCGCTGCCCACAGGTCCAGCCTATATGTGACTGTAACCCTGATATGGTAAGGTGAGTGATGGGGTGCTCCTGGAAGTGGGTTATGAGTAAATTGTAGGTTGATGTGGGCACTTGGCCAATGCAAGTTCAAAACAGACAGTGTGACCCAATTAAAGGCACTTCCGGTTGGCACAGGAAGCTATACGTAAACACATATCTTGCTTGGGGTATTCTCTTACAGAATCCTGAGTTTAAAGTCTTTATGTTAAAAATTGACTGATCTACACAGGGTTGAATGCAGTCATTTTCACATTTGCAGGTTATGTACATCAAAATACCTTTTGGGTGAATTTAACCACTTCCGGATGCTCCAGGAAGCTTAGATTCGACACAGGTAGACCTCATAGTGGTCTGATGGACTGTCATAGAAGACAGGTTCATAAGGCATTCATAACCCACATAGGCTTCAGGTTGAATTTAGAGGTGCAGGCAATGTATTCCTATGGGGAGAGAAGTCAATGCAAACTGTTTGAAGTAAACACCTTCTTTTAACTGCTAAGGGTTAATGCCACACGGCCAAGGTTAGGCTTGCACGGATCGGGAGGACCTCAGGAACGTACCTGAGGTCGAATTGTGCTTCTCACCCTAGCAGTTCTCTCACTGTCACCCAAAACAAATGACATTTAGGGCTAGGCTTCATTTTGGGCCTACTTTTCTCATGGTCGCTGCGCTCAGACCGAGCGAGCTACGGGATATCTCGTTGAACTCTGCACGGCCTAGAGATTATGTTTATGCCCTTGCCTGCTCTCTGTGTCTTTCAGCACCACACTTTTTCACTCCATCCTTGCTGTGTGTGTGTGAGAGAGCTTTTCTTTGACATCTGCTGGGGGAAATTACTGATTTACAGTTTAGGAGGGTTACCTAGTCACACATATGAAGTTTTGGAAAGATGTGACTTTTTTAACCCTTCAAAACAGACAGTGTGACCCAATTAAAGGCACTTCCGGTTGGCACAGGAAGCTATAAGTAAACACTTGTCTTTATTGACATAGCCACTTACAGAATCCTGAGTTTTAAGTCTTTAAGTTAAGAATTGACTGATCTACACAGGTTTGAATACAGTGATTTTCATAATGACAGGTTATGTGTTTCAAAACACTTTTAGGGTGAGCTAGCTTGATAGTTAATGTTTGCTTTAGTTTGCGCGCCAGCTCTGCAAATTCACCAACAATACTAATGACCTGCAGTGGATCAAACCATTGTGAGGCAAAGGGCGGGGGTCGCAATCTTTTGAAACTTAAAAACGTGCTATTAAGTGTCTATAATCAGCATAAGTGCTTTCATTGCGTTCATTCATATTATTGAAATTACATAGATATGTTTACAGTGATATATTGGGGGGGGAAATCATATTTTTCCCAGGATAGGGGGGTCGTGTCCCCCCCTGGGATTTCTGCCTATGCACGCGATATCTCCTCACTCACGTGGTTGATTGAAGGACGTGGTTGATGGAAGAACTGATTTGTGTTGATGGCAATTACCATATAAATTCAAAGATGAAGAAGGAGGGATGACTAGAAACGATTCAGTTGACCGTTTTATGTGTGGATTAATTGTCGGAGTAGAGGAATTTGTGTAATTCAGGTAAAAAAATGACGCAATGTTTATATCACAGGACAAATTAGCTAGCGGGTTAACTCGCTAAATTGCCATACATGTTTCATGCTTTTCGGCCTGTCCCCAATTTAATGCCATTGGTCACATATTTTGTTTTGATATTTTAACCTGCGTGTCTTTATAATGAACTTTATCTGTCGAAAATGGAAATTGTGAGGTTTGAGGTCTTGTGGTGGCTTACTACTTTGTCCCGCTCCGGGATGGTCTAGCAACCATCGCGTTTTTGTCCATTTGGGATCCTGTGTATGCGGTAGATTTTTGCCGTGTTTGCGTCCACTTGGGAAATGGGAGATACGGGTCCGGAAACCTTTTTTTTTTTTTTTTTTTTTTTTCTCGTGATTTGTGGACCGCTCGGTGTAATTGTAGGTCTCTTATCCACCTACGTTCCACTGCTTTTTGCCGCCCACTGGTCCACCCAGAACACGACTGTAATCCTGATATATTGAGGTAAGTGATGGGGTGATCCTGGAAATGAGTCACTAGTTCTGTGTGTAAATGGGCCCGTTTGATATTGTATAGAATGTTGTTTAAGTCTATTTTCTATTGTATACTGGGTTTCCCCAATGTAGTGTTTTTTGCTAAATGTGCAAGTGATTATATACATATATGACATTTGGAGTGTAGAGTGAAATGAAAGACAACCCCCCCTCTCCAAAAGTTGGGTCTGTGCTGTTGTGAGTTGAAAAGACTTGGATAAATTCATGATGAGAGGGGGTCAACTACCCCCTCTGCTGGGTAATCTAAGAAAGCAACTGGGGGAGGAAAGGGGGTGTGTACAGGGGGTTGGGGGGAAAAGAAGGGTGTGGTGTGGGTCCAAATTGTGGGTAGAGCCTATTCTAAATGTAGCTGCTCACACCAATTCTTAAAAATGAGGTCTGCTGTGGTTGTTGTTCAGTGTATCAGGTCTGTTGTGTGGAATTCATCATGGGGTATCTCCAAGAGA
Source organism: Oncorhynchus clarkii lewisi (assembly GCF_045791955.1). Lineage (NCBI taxonomy): Eukaryota > Metazoa > Chordata > Actinopteri > Salmoniformes > Salmonidae > Oncorhynchus > Oncorhynchus clarkii. The sequence goes on from NC_092161.1 coordinate 40,295,653, forward strand.
AATGGGCCATGTGTGGTGATGTAACCGTTAATAGTTTTGTTGACGTTTTGTTGACGTTGAGTGTGAGGTTATTTTCCTGACACCACACTCCGAGGGCCCTCACCTCCTCCCTGTAGGCCGTCTCGTCGTTGTTGGTAATCAAGCCTACCACTGTTGTGTCGTCCGCAAACTTGATGATTGAGTTGGAGGCGTGCGTGGCCACGCAGTCGTGGGTGAACAGGGAGTACAGGAGAGGGCTCAGAACGCATTCTTGTGGGGCCCCAGTGTTGAGGATCAGCGGGGAGGAGATGTTGTTGCCTACCCTCACCACCTGGGGGCGGCCCGTCAGGAAGTCCAGTACCCAGTTGCACAGGGCGGGGTCGAGACCCAGGGTCTCGAGCTTGATGACGAGCTTGGAGGGTACTATGGTGTTGAATGCCGAGCTGTAGTCGATGAACAGCATTCTCACATAGGTATTCCTCTTGTCCAGATGGGTTAGGGCAGTGTGCAGTGTGGTTGAGATTGCATCGTCTGTGGACCTATTTGGGCGGTAAGCAAATTGGAGTGGGTCTAGGGTGTCAGGTAGGGTGGAGGTGATATGGTCCTTGACTAGTCTCTCAAAGCACTTCATGATGACGGATGTGAGTGCTACGGGGCGGTAGTTGTTTAGCTCAGTTACCTTAGCTTTCTTGGGAACAGGAACAATGGTGGCCCTCTTGAAGCATGTGGGAACAGCAGACTGGTATAGGGATTGATTGAATATGTCCGTAAACACACCGGCCAGCTGGTCTGCGCATGCTCTGAGGGCGCGGCTGGGGATGCCGTCTGGGCCTGCAGCCTTGCGAGGGTTAACACGTTTAAATGTCTTACTCACCTCGGCTGCAGTGAAGGAGAGACCGCATGTTTTCGTTGCAGGCCGTGTCAGTGGCACTGTATTGTCCTCAAAGCGGGCAAAAAAGTAATTTAGTCTGCCTGGGAGCAAGACATCCTGGTCCGTGACTGGGCTGGATTTCTTCCTGTAGTCCGTGATTGACTGTAGACCCTGCCACATGCCTCTTGTGTCTGAGCCGTTGAATTGAGATTCTACTTTGTCTCTGTACTGGCGCTTAGCTTGTTTGATAGCCTTGCGGAGGGAATAGCTGCACTGTTTGTATTCGGTCATGTTACCAGACACCTAGGATCATAAATTAAACTGAGGTAAGCTCCAAGTTGCCTCTTTTTTTCTGGGTGGCAGTGCAGAAGTCGATGTGGTGAGAGATTCATTCAACCATAGTGTTGTTAAATATGAACATAAACGCCATATTGTGCATTTAAATGGTTTTATTGTTTTGTTAAAGGAAAGGAAAAACCTAAAAGAGGAAGTGCCAAACTAAAACCAAACAAACCATAAATATATAGAGTAAAAATAAATTATGAATAAAACCATGTTCTTCTCCATCCATTTTCCTGTCTGTTAAAACCCATTTTCTAATACAGGCCATTTGGTGTTATTGTCTGTAGGTTCTGGATCCATTCCCGTTCTACCCTCTTTCGCTGCCCACAGGTCCAGCCTATATGTGACTGTAACCCTGATATGGTAAGGTGAGTGATGGGGTGCTCCTGGAAGTGGGTTATGAGTAAATTGTAGGTTGATGTGGGCACTTGGCCAATGCAAGTTCAAAACAGACAGTGTGACCCAATTAAAGGCACTTCCGGTTGGCACAGGAAGCTATACGTAAACACATATCTTGCTTGGGGTATTCTCTTACAGAATCCTGAGTTTAAAGTCTTTATGTTAAAAATTGACTGATCTACACAGGGTTGAATGCAGTCATTTTCACATTTGCAGGTTATGTACATCAAAATACCTTTTGGGTGAATTTAACCACTTCCGGATGCTCCAGGAAGCTTAGATTCGACACAGGTAGACCTCATAGTGGTCTGATGGACTGTCATAGAAGACAGGTTCATAAGGCATTCATAACCCACATAGGCTTCAGGTTGAATTTAGAGGTGCAGGCAATGTATTCCTATGGGGAGAGAAGTCAATGCAAACTGTTTGAAGTAAACACCTTCTTTTAACTGCTAAGGGTTAATGCCACACGGCCAAGGTTAGGCTTGCACGGATCGGGAGGACCTCAGGAACGTACCTGAGGTCGAATTGTGCTTCTCACCCTAGCAGTTCTCTCACTGTCACCCAAAACAAATGACATTTAGGGCTAGGCTTCATTTTGGGCCTACTTTTCTCATGGTCGCTGCGCTCAGACCGAGCGAGCTACGGGATATCTCGTTGAACTCTGCACGGCCTAGAGATTATGTTTATGCCCTTGCCTGCTCTCTGTGTCTTTCAGCACCACACTTTTTCACTCCATCCTTGCTGTGTGTGTGTGAGAGAGCTTTTCTTTGACATCTGCTGGGGGAAATTACTGATTTACAGTTTAGGAGGGTTACCTAGTCACACATATGAAGTTTTGGAAAGATGTGACTTTTTTAACCCTTCAAAACAGACAGTGTGACCCAATTAAAGGCACTTCCGGTTGGCACAGGAAGCTATAAGTAAACACTTGTCTTTATTGACATAGCCACTTACAGAATCCTGAGTTTTAAGTCTTTAAGTTAAGAATTGACTGATCTACACAGGTTTGAATACAGTGATTTTCATAATGACAGGTTATGTGTTTCAAAACACTTTTAGGGTGAGCTAGCTTGATAGTTAATGTTTGCTTTAGTTTGCGCGCCAGCTCTGCAAATTCACCAACAATACTAATGACCTGCAGTGGATCAAACCATTGTGAGGCAAAGGGCGGGGGTCGCAATCTTTTGAAACTTAAAAACGTGCTATTAAGTGTCTATAATCAGCATAAGTGCTTTCATTGCGTTCATTCATATTATTGAAATTACATAGATATGTTTACAGTGATATATTGGGGGGGGAAATCATATTTTTCCCAGGATAGGGGGGTCGTGTCCCCCCCTGGGATTTCTGCCTATGCACGCGATATCTCCTCACTCACGTGGTTGATTGAAGGACGTGGTTGATGGAAGAACTGATTTGTGTTGATGGCAATTACCATATAAATTCAAAGATGAAGAAGGAGGGATGACTAGAAACGATTCAGTTGACCGTTTTATGTGTGGATTAATTGTCGGAGTAGAGGAATTTGTGTAATTCAGGTAAAAAAATGACGCAATGTTTATATCACAGGACAAATTAGCTAGCGGGTTAACTCGCTAAATTGCCATACATGTTTCATGCTTTTCGGCCTGTCCCCAATTTAATGCCATTGGTCACATATTTTGTTTTGATATTTTAACCTGCGTGTCTTTATAATGAACTTTATCTGTCGAAAATGGAAATTGTGAGGTTTGAGGTCTTGTGGTGGCTTACTACTTTGTCCCGCTCCGGGATGGTCTAGCAACCATCGCGTTTTTGTCCATTTGGGATCCTGTGTATGCGGTAGATTTTTGCCGTGTTTGCGTCCACTTGGGAAATGGGAGATACGGGTCCGGAAACCTTTTTTTTTTTTTTTTTTTTCTCGTGATTTGTGGACCGCTCGGTGTAATTGTAGGTCTCTTATCCACCTACGTTCCACTGCTTTTTGCCGCCCACTGGTCCACCCAGAACACGACTGTAATCCTGATATATTGAGGTAAGTGATGGGGTGATCCTGGAAATGAGTCACTAGTTCTGTGTGTAAATGGGCCCGTTTGATATTGTATAGAATGTTGTTTAAGTCTATTTTCTATTGTATACTGGGTTTCCCCAATGTAGTGTTTTTTGCTAAATGTGCAAGTGATTATATACATATATGACATTTGGAGTGTAGAGTGAAATGAAAGACAACCCCCCCTCTCCAAAAGTTGGGTCTGTGCTGTTGTGAGTTGAAAAGACTTGGATAAATTCATGATGAGAGGGGGTCAACTACCCCCTCTGCTGGGTAATCTAAGAAAGCAACTGGGGGAGGAAAGGGGGTGTGTACAGGGGGTTGGGGGGAAAAGAAGGGTGTGGTGTGGGTCCAAATTGTGGGTAGAGCCTATTCTAAATGTAGCTGCTCACACCAATTCTTAAAAATGAGGTCTGCTGTGGTTGTTGTTCAGTGTATCAGGTCTGTTGTGTGGAATTCATCATGGGGTATCTCCAAGAGAAATGGGCCATGTGTGGTGATGTAACCGTTAATAGTTTTGTTGACGTTTTGTTGACGTTGAGTGTGAGGTTATTTTCCTGACACCACACTCCGAGGGCCCTCACCTCCTCCCTGTAGGCCGTCTCGTCGTTGTTGGTAATCAAGCCTACCACTGTTGTGTCGTCCGCAAACTTGATGATTGAGTTGGAGGCGTGCGTGGCCACGCAGTCGTGGGTGAACAGGGAGTACAGGAGAGGGCTCAGAACGCATTCTTGTGGGGCCCCAGTGTTGAGGATCAGCGGGGAGGAGATGTTGTTGCCTACCCTCACCACCTGGGGGCGGCCCGTCAGGAAGTCCAGTACCCAGTTGCACAGGGCGGGGTCGAGACCCAGGGTCTCGAGCTTGATGACGAGCTTGGAGGGTACTATGGTGTTGAATGCCGAGCTGTAGTCGATGAACAGCATTCTCACATAGGTATTCCTCTTGTCCAGATGGGTTAGGGCAGTGTGCAGTGTGGTTGAGATTGCATCGTCTGTGGACCTATTTGGGCGGTAAGCAAATTGGAGTGGGTCTAGGGTGTCAGGTAGGGTGGAGGTGATATGGTCCTTGACTAGTCTCTCAAAGCACTTCATGATGACGGATGTGAGTGCTACGGGGCGGTAGTTGTTTAGCTCAGTTACCTTAGCTTTCTTGGGAACAGGAACAATGGTGGCCCTCTTGAAGCATGTGGGAACAGCAGACTGGTATAGGGATTGATTGAATATGTCCGTAAACACACCGGCCAGCTGGTCTGCGCATGCTCTGAGGGCGCGGCTGGGGATGCCGTCTGGGCCTGCAGCCTTGCGAGGGTTAACACGTTTAAATGTCTTACTCACCTCGGCTGCAGTGAAGGAGAGACCGCATGTTTTCGTTGCAGGCCGTGTCAGTGGCACTGTATTGTCCTCAAAGCGGGCAAAAAAGTAATTTAGTCTGCCTGGGAGCAAGACATCCTGGTCCGTGACTGGGCTGGATTTCTTCCTGTAGTCCGTGATTGACTGTAGACCCTGCCACATGCCTCTTGTGTCTGAGCCGTTGAATTGAGATTCTACTTTGTCTCTGTACTGGCGCTTAGCTTGTTTGATAGCCTTGCGGAGGGAATAGCTGCACTGTTTGTATTCGGTCATGTTACCAGACACCTAGGATCATAAATTAAACTGAGGTAAGCTCCAAGTTGCCTCTTTTTTTCTGGGTGGCAGTGCAGAAGTCGATGTGGTGAGAGATTCATTCAACCATAGTGTTGTTAAATATGAACATAAACGCCATATTGTGCATTTAAATGGTTTTATTGTTTTGTTAAAGGAAAGGAAAAACCTAAAAGAGGAAGTGCCAAACTAAAACCAAACAAACCATAAATATATAGAGTAAAAATAAATTATGAATAAAACCATGTTCTTCTCCATCCATTTTCCTGTCTGTTAAAACCCATTTTCTAATACAGGCCATTTGGTGTTATTGTCTGTAGGTTCTGGATCCATTCCCGTTCTACCCTCTTTCGCTGCCCACAGGTCCAGCCTATATGTGACTGTAACCCTGATATGGTAAGGTGAGTGATGGGGTGCTCCTGGAAGTGGGTTATGAGTAAATTGTAGGTTGATGTGGGCACTTGGCCAATGCAAGTTCAAAACAGACAGTGTGACCCAATTAAAGGCACTTCCGGTTGGCACAGGAAGCTATACGTAAACACATATCTTGCTTGGGGTATTCTCTTACAGAATCCTGAGTTTAAAGTCTTTATGTTAAAAATTGACTGATCTACACAGGGTTGAATGCAGTCATTTTCACATTTGCAGGTTATGTACATCAAAATACCTTTTGGGTGAATTTAACCACTTCCGGATGCTCCAGGAAGCTTAGATTCGACACAGGTAGACCTCATAGTGGTCTGATGGACTGTCATAGAAGACAGGTTCATAAGGCATTCATAACCCACATAGGCTTCAGGTTGAATTTAGAGGTGCAGGCAATGTATTCCTATGGGGAGAGAAGTCAATGCAAACTGTTTGAAGTAAACACCTTCTTTTAACTGCTAAGGGTTAATGCCACACGGCCAAGGTTAGGCTTGCACGGATCGGGAGGACCTCAGGAACGTACCTGAGGTCGAATTGTGCTTCTCACCCTAGCAGTTCTCTCACTGTCACCCAAAACAAATGACATTTAGGGCTAGGCTTCATTTTGGGCCTACTTTTCTCATGGTCGCTGCGCTCAGACCGAGCGAGCTACGGGATATCTCGTTGAACTCTGCACGGCCTAGAGATTATGTTTATGCCCTTGCCTGCTCTCTGTGTCTTTCAGCACCACACTTTTTCACTCCATCCTTGCTGTGTGTGTGTGAGAGAGCTTTTCTTTGACATCTGCTGGGGGAAATTACTGATTTACAGTTTAGGAGGGTTACCTAGTCACACATATGAAGTTTTGGAAAGATGTGACTTTTTTAACCCTTCAAAACAGACAGTGTGACCCAATTAAAGGCACTTCCGGTTGGCACAGGAAGCTATAAGTAAACACTTGTCTTTATTGACATAGCCACTTACAGAATCCTGAGTTTTAAGTCTTTAAGTTAAGAATTGACTGATCTACACAGGTTTGAATACAGTGATTTTCATAATGACAGGTTATGTGTTTCAAAACACTTTTAGGGTGAGCTAGCTTGATAGTTAATGTTTGCTTTAGTTTGCGCGCCAGCTCTGCAAATTCACCAACAATACTAATGACCTGCAGTGGATCAAACCATTGTGAGGCAAAGGGCGGGGGTCGCAATCTTTTGAAACTTAAAAACGTGCTATTAAGTGTCTATAATCAGCATAAGTGCTTTCATTGCGTTCATTCATATTATTGAAATTACATAGATATGTTTACAGTGATATATTGGGGGGGGAAATCATATTTTTCCCAGGATAGGGGGGTCGTGTCCCCCCCTGGGATTTCTGCCTATGCACGCGATATCTCCTCACTCACGTGGTTGATTGAAGGACGTGGTTGATGGAAGAACTGATTTGTGTTGATGGCAATTACCATATAAATTCAAAGATGAAGAAGGAGGGATGACTAGAAACGATTCAGTTGACCGTTTTATGTGTGGATTAATTGTCGGAGTAGAGGAATTTGTGTAATTCAGGTAAAAAAATGACGCAATGTTTATATCACAGGACAAATTAGCTAGCGGGTTAACTCGCTAAATTGCCATACATGTTTCATGCTTTTCGGCCTGTCCCCAATTTAATGCCATTGGTCACATATTTTGTTTTGATATTTTAACCTGCGTGTCTTTATAATGAACTTTATCTGTCGAAAATGGAAATTGTGAGGTTTGAGGTCTTGTGGTGGCTTACTACTTTGTCCCGCTCCGGGATGGTCTAGCAACCATCGCGTTTTTGTCCATTTGGGATCCTGTGTATGCGGTAGATTTTTGCCGTGTTTGCGTCCACTTGGGAAATGGGAGATACGGGTCCGGAAACCTTTTTTTTTTTTTTTTTTTTTCTCGTGATTTGTGGACCGCTCGGTGTAATTGTAGGTCTCTTATCCACCTACGTTCCACTGCTTTTTGCCGCCCACTGGTCCACCCAGAACACGACTGTAATCCTGATATATTGAGGTAAGTGATGGGGTGATCCTGGAAATGAGTCACTAGTTCTGTGTGTAAATGGGCCCGTTTGATATTGTATAGAATGTTGTTTAAGTCTATTTTCTATTGTATACTGGGTTTCCCCAATGTAGTGTTTTTTGCTAAATGTGCAAGTGATTATATACATATATGACATTTGGAGTGTAGAGTGAAATGAAAGACAACCCCCCCTCTCCAAAAGTTGGGTCTGTGCTGTTGTGAGTTGAAAAGACTTGGATAAATTCATGATGAGAGGGGGTCAACTACCCCCTCTGCTGGGTAATCTAAGAAAGCAACTGGGGGAGGAAAGGGGGTGTGTACAGGGGGTTGGGGGGAAAAGAAGGGTGTGGTGTGGGTCCAAATTGTGGGTAGAGCCTATTCTAAATGTAGCTGCTCACACCAATTCTTAAAAATGAGGTCTGCTGTGGTTGTTGTTCAGTGTATCAGGTCTGTTGTGTGGAATTCATCATGGGGTATCTCCAAGAGAAATGGGCCATGTGTGGTGATGTAACCGTTAATAGTTTTGTTGACGTTTTGTTGACGTTGAGTGTGAGGTTATTTTCCTGACACCACACTCCGAGGGCCCTCACCTCCTCCCTGTAGGCCGTCTCGTCGTTGTTGGTAATCAAGCCTACCACTGTTGTGTCGTCCGCAAACTTGATGATTGAGTTGGAGGCGTGCGTGGCCACGCAGTCGTGGGTGAACAGGGAGTACAGGAGAGGGCTCAGAACGCATTCTTGTGGGGCCCCAGTGTTGAGGATCAGCGGGGAGGAGATGTTGTTGCCTACCCTCACCACCTGGGGGCGGCCCGTCAGGAAGTCCAGTACCCAGTTGCACAGGGCGGGGTCGAGACCCAGGGTCTCGAGCTTGATGACGAGCTTGGAGGGTACTATGGTGTTGAATGCCGAGCTGTAGTCGATGAACAGCATTCTCACATAGGTATTCCTCTTGTCCAGATGGGTTAGGGCAGTGTGCAGTGTGGTTGAGATTGCATCGTCTGTGGACCTATTTGGGCGGTAAGCAAATTGGAGTGGGTCTAGGGTGTCAGGTAGGGTGGAGGTGATATGGTCCTTGACTAGTCTCTCAAAGCACTTCATGATGACGGATGTGAGTGCTACGGGGCGGTAGTTGTTTAGCTCAGTTACCTTAGCTTTCTTGGGAACAGGAACAATGGTGGCCCTCTTGAAGCATGTGGGAACAGCAGACTGGTATAGGGATTGATTGAATATGTCCGTAAACACACCGGCCAGCTGGTCTGCGCATGCTCTGAGGGCGCGGCTGGGGATGCCGTCTGGGCCTGCAGCCTTGCGAGGGTTAACACGTTTAAATGTCTTACTCACCTCGGCTGCAGTGAAGGAGAGACCGCATGTTTTCGTTGCAGGCCGTGTCAGTGGCACTGTATTGTCCTCAAAGCGGGCAAAAAAGTAATTTAGTCTGCCTGGGAGCAAGACATCCTGGTCCGTGACTGGGCTGGATTTCTTCCTGTAGTCCGTGATTGACTGTAGACCCTGCCACATGCCTCTTGTGTCTGAGCCGTTGAATTGAGATTCTACTTTGTCTCTGTACTGGCGCTTAGCTTGTTTGATAGCCTTGCGGAGGGAATAGCTGCACTGTTTGTATTCGGTCATGTTACCAGAGACACCTAGGATCATAAATTAAACTGAGGTAAGCTCCAAGTTGCCTCTTTTTTTCTGGGTGGCAGTGCAGAAGTCGATGTGGTGAGAGATTCATTCAACCATAGTGTTGTTAAATATGAACATAAACGCCATATTGTGCATTTAAATGGTTTTATTGTTTTGTTAAAGGAAAGGAAAAACCTAAAAGAGGAAGTGCCAAACTAAAACCAAACAAACCATAAATATATAGAGTAAAAATAAATTATGAATAAAACCATGTTCTTCTCCATCCATTTTCCTGTCTGTTAAAACCCATTTTCTAATACAGGCCATTTGGTGTTATTGTCTGTAGGTTCTGGATCCATTCCCGTTCTACCCTCTTTCGCTGCCCACAGGTCCAGCCTATATGTGACTGTAACCCTGATATGGTAAGGTGAGTGATGGGGTGCTCCTGGAAGTGGGTTATGAGTAAATTGTAGGTTGATGTGGGCACTTGGCCAATGCAAGTTCAAAACAGACAGTGTGACCCAATTAAAGGCACTTCCGGTTGGCACAGGAAGCTATACGTAAACACATATCTTGCTTGGGGTATTCTCTTACAGAATCCTGAGTTTAAAGTCTTTATGTTAAAAATTGACTGATCTACACAGGGTTGAATGCAGTCATTTTCACATTTGCAGGTTATGTACATCAAAATACCTTTTGGGTGAATTTAACCACTTCCGGATGCTCCAGGAAGCTTAGATTCGACACAGGTAGACCTCATAGTGGTCTGATGGACTGTCATAGAAGACAGGTTCATAAGGCATTCATAACCCACATAGGCTTCAGGTTGAATTTAGAGGTGCAGGCAATGTATTCCTATGGGGAGAGAAGTCAATGCAAACTGTTTGAAGTAAACACCTTCTTTTAACTGCTAAGGGTTAATGCCACACGGCCAAGGTTAGGCTTGCACGGATCGGGAGGACCTCAGGAACGTACCTGAGGTCGAATTGTGCTTCTCACCCTAGCAGTTCTCTCACTGTCACCCAAAACAAATGACATTTAGGGCTAGGCTTCATTTTGGGCCTACTTTTCTCATGGTCGCTGCGCTCAGACCGAGCGAGCTACGGGATATCTCGTTGAACTCTGCACGGCCTAGAGATTATGTTTATGCCCTTGCCTGCTCTCTGTGTCTTTCAGCACCACACTTTTTCACTCCATCCTTGCTGTGTGTGTGTGAGAGAGCTTTTCTTTGACATCTGCTGGGGGAAATTACTGATTTACAGTTTAGGAGGGTTACCTAGTCACACATATGAAGTTTTGGAAAGATGTGACTTTTTTAACCCTTCAAAACAGACAGTGTGACCCAATTAAAGGCACTTCCGGTTGGCACAGGAAGCTATAAGTAAACACTTGTCTTTATTGACATAGCCACTTACAGAATCCTGAGTTTTAAGTCTTTAAGTTAAGAATTGACTGATCTACACAGGTTTGAATACAGTGATTTTCATAATGACAGGTTATGTGTTTCAAAACACTTTTAGGGTGAGCTAGCTTGATAGTTAATGTTTGCTTTAGTTTGCGCGCCAGCTCTGCAAATTCACCAACAATACTAATGACCTGCAGTGGATCAAACCATTGTGAGGCAAAGGGCGGGGGTCGCAATCTTTTGAAACTTAAAAACGTGCTATTAAGTGTCTATAATCAGCATAAGTGCTTTCATTGCGTTCATTCATATTATTGAAATTACATAGATATGTTTACAGTGATATATTGGGGGGGGAAATCATATTTTTCCCAGGATAGGGGGGTCGTGTCCCCCCCTGGGATTTCTGCCTATGCACGCGATATCTCCTCACTCACGTGGTTGATTGAAGGACGTGGTTGATGGAAGAACTGATTTGTGTTGATGGCAATTACCATATAAATTCAAAGATGAAGAAGGAGGGATGACTAGAAACGATTCAGTTGACCGTTTTATGTGTGGATTAATTGTCGGAGTAGAGGAATTTGTGTAATTCAGGTAAAAAAATGACGCAATGTTTATATCACAGGACAAATTAGCTAGCGGGTTAACTCGCTAAATTGCCATACATGTTTCATGCTTTTCGGCCTGTCCCCAATTTAATGCCATTGGTCACATATTTTGTTTTGATATTTTAACCTGCGTGTCTTTATAATGAACTTTATCTGTCGAAAATGGAAATTGTGAGGTTTGAGGTCTTGTGGTGGCTTACTACTTTGTCCCGCTCCGGGATGGTCTAGCAACCATCGCGTTTTTGTCCATTTGGGATCCTGTGTATGCGGTAGATTTTTGCCGTGTTTGCGTCCACTTGGGAAATGGGAGATACGGGTCCGGAAACCTTTTTTTTTTTTTTTTTTTTCTCGTGATTTGTGGACCGCTCGGTGTAATTGTAGGTCTCTTATCCACCTACGTTCCACTGCTTTTTGCCGCCCACTGGTCCACCCAGAACACGACTGTAATCCTGATATATTGAGGTAAGTGATGGGGTGATCCTGGAAATGAGTCACTAGTTCTGTGTGTAAATGGGCCCGTTTGATATTGTATAGAATGTTGTTTAAGTCTATTTTCTATTGTATACTGGGTTTCCCCAATGTAGTGTTTTTTGCTAAATGTGCAAGTGATTATATACATATATGACATTTGGAGTGTAGAGTGAAATGAAAGACAACCCCCCCTCTCCAAAAGTTGGGTCTGTGCTGTTGTGAGTTGAAAAGACTTGGATAAATTCATGATGAGAGGGGGTCAACTACCCCCTCTGCTGGGTAATCTAAGAAAGCAACTGGGGGAGGAAAGGGGGTGTGTACAGGGGGTTGGGGGGAAAAGAAGGGTGTGGTGTGGGTCCAAATTGTGGGTAGAGCCTATTCTAAATGTAGCTGCTCACACCAATTCTTAAAAATGAGGTCTGCTGTGGTTGTTGTTCAGTGTATCAGGTCTGTTGTGTGGAATTCATCATGGGGTATCTCCAAGAGAAATGGGCCATGTGTGGTGATGTAACCGTTAATAGTTTTGTTGACGTTTTGTTGACGTTGAGTGTGAGGTTATTTTCCTGACACCACACTCCGAGGGCCCTCACCTCCTCCCTGTAGGCCGTCTCGTCGTTGTTGGTAATCAAGCCTACCACTGTTGTGTCGTCCGCAAACTTGATGATTGAGTTGGAGGCGTGCGTGGCCACGCAGTCGTGGGTGAACAGGGAGTACAGGAGAGGGCTCAGAACGCATTCTTGTGGGGCCCCAGTGTTGAGGATCAGCGGGGAGGAGATGTTGTTGCCTACCCTCACCACCTGGGGGCGGCCCGTCAGGAAGTCCAGTACCCAGTTGCACAGGGCGGGGTCGAGACCCAGGGTCTCGAGCTTGATGACGAGCTTGGAGGGTACTATGGTGTTGAATGCCGAGCTGTAGTCGATGAACAGCATTCTCACATAGGTATTCCTCTTGTCCAGATGGGTTAGGGCAGTGTGCAGTGTGGTTGAGATTGCATCGTCTGTGGACCTATTTGGGCGGTAAGCAAATTGGAGTGGGTCTAGGGTGTCAGGTAGGGTGGAGGTGATATGGTCCTTGACTAGTCTCTCAAAGCACTTCATGATGACGGATGTGAGTGCTACGGGGCGGTAGTTGTTTAGCTCAGTTACCTTAGCTTTCTTGGGAACAGGAACAATGGTGGCCCTCTTGAAGCATGTGGGAACAGCAGACTGGTATAGGGATTGATTGAATATGTCCGTAAACACACCGGCCAGCTGGTCTGCGCATGCTCTGAGGGCGCGGCTGGGGATGCCGTCTGGGCCTGCAGCCTTGCGAGGGTTAACACGTTTAAATGTCTTACTCACCTCGGCTGCAGTGAAGGAGAGACCGCATGTTTTCGTTGCAGGCCGTGTCAGTGGCACTGTATTGTCCTCAAAGCGGGCAAAAAAGTAATTTAGTCTGCCTGGGAGCAAGACATCCTGGTCCGTGACTGGGCTGGATTTCTTCCTGTAGTCCGTGATTGACTGTAGACCCTGCCACATGCCTCTTGTGTCTGAGCCGTTGAATTGAGATTCTACTTTGTCTCTGTACTGGCGCTTAGCTTGTTTGATAGCCTTGCGGAGGGAATAGCTGCACTGTTTGTATTCGGTCATGTTACCAGACACCTAGGATCATAAATTAAACTGAGGTAAGCTCCAAGTTGCCTCTTTTTTTCTGGGTGGCAGTGCAGAAGTCGATGTGGTGAGAGATTCATTCAACCATAGTGTTGTTAAATATGAACATAAACGCCATATTGTGCATTTAAATGGTTTTATTGTTTTGTTAAAGGAAAGGAAAAACCTAAAAGAGGAAGTGCCAAACTAAAACCAAACAAACCATAAATATATAGAGTAAAAATAAATTATGAATAAAACCATGTTCTTCTCCATCCATTTTCCTGTCTGTTAAAACCCATTTTCTAATACAGGCCATTTGGTGTTATTGTCTGTAGGTTCTGGATCCATTCCCGTTCTACCCTCTTTCGCTGCCCACAGGTCCAGCCTATATGTGACTGTAACCCTGATATGGTAAGGTGAGTGATGGGGTGCTCCTGGAAGTGGGTTATGAGTAAATTGTAGGTTGATGTGGGCACTTGGCCAATGCAAGTTCAAAACAGACAGTGTGACCCAATTAAAGGCACTTCCGGTTGGCACAGGAAGCTATACGTAAACACATATCTTGCTTGGGGTATTCTCTTACAGAATCCTGAGTTTAAAGTCTTTATGTTAAAAATTGACTGATCTACACAGGGTTGAATGCAGTCATTTTCACATTTGCAGGTTATGTACATCAAAATACCTTTTGGGTGAATTTAACCACTTCCGGATGCTCCAGGAAGCTTAGATTCGACACAGGTAGACCTCATAGTGGTCTGATGGACTGTCATAGAAGACAGGTTCATAAGGCATTCATAACCCACATAGGCTTCAGGTTGAATTTAGAGGTGCAGGCAATGTATTCCTATGGGGAGAGAAGTCAATGCAAACTGTTTGAAGTAAACACCTTCTTTTAACTGCTAAGGGTTAATGCCACACGGCCAAGGTTAGGCTTGCACGGATCGGGAGGACCTCAGGAACGTACCTGAGGTCGAATTGTGCTTCTCACCCTAGCAGTTCTCTCACTGTCACCCAAAACAAATGACATTTAGGGCTAGGCTTCATTTTGGGCCTACTTTTCTCATGGTCGCTGCGCTCAGACCGAGCGAGCTACGGGATATCTCGTTGAACTCTGCACGGCCTAGAGATTATGTTTATGCCCTTGCCTGCTCTCTGTGTCTTTCAGCACCACACTTTTTCACTCCATCCTTGCTGTGTGTGTGTGAGAGAGCTTTTCTTTGACATCTGCTGGGGGAAATTACTGATTTACAGTTTAGGAGGGTTACCTAGTCACACATATGAAGTTTTGGAAAGATGTGACTTTTTTAACCCTTCAAAACAGACAGTGTGACCCAATTAAAGGCACTTCCGGTTGGCACAGGAAGCTATAAGTAAACACTTGTCTTTATTGACATAGCCACTTACAGAATCCTGAGTTTTAAGTCTTTAAGTTAAGAATTGACTGATCTACACAGGTTTGAATACAGTGATTTTCATAATGACAGGTTATGTGTTTCAAAACACTTTTAGGGTGAGCTAGCTTGATAGTTAATGTTTGCTTTAGTTTGCGCGCCAGCTCTGCAAATTCACCAACAATACTAATGACCTGCAGTGGATCAAACCATTGTGAGGCAAAGGGCGGGGGTCGCAATCTTTTGAAACTTAAAAACGTGCTATTAAGTGTCTATAATCAGCATAAGTGCTTTCATTGCGTTCATTCATATTATTGAAATTACATAGATATGTTTACAGTGATATATTGGGGGGGGAAATCATATTTTTCCCAGGATAGGGGGGTCGTGTCCCCCCCTGGGATTTCTGCCTATGCACGCGATATCTCCTCACTCACGTGGTTGATTGAAGGACGTGGTTGATGGAAGAACTGATTTGTGTTGATGGCAATTACCATATAAATTCAAAGATGAAGAAGGAGGGATGACTAGAAACGATTCAGTTGACCGTTTTATGTGTGGATTAATTGTCGGAGTAGAGGAATTTGTGTAATTCAGGTAAAAAAATGACGCAATGTTTATATCACAGGACAAATTAGCTAGCGGGTTAACTCGCTAAATTGCCATACATGTTTCATGCTTTTCGGCCTGTCCCCAATTTAATGCCATTGGTCACATATTTTGTTTTGATATTTTAACCTGCGTGTCTTTATAATGAACTTTATCTGTCGAAAATGGAAATTGTGAGGTTTGAGGTCTTGTGGTGGCTTACTACTTTGTCCCGCTCCGGGATGGTCTAGCAACCATCGCGTTTTTGTCCATTTGGGATCCTGTGTATGCGGTAGATTTTTGCCGTGTTTGCGTCCACTTGGGAAATGGGAGATACGGGTCCGGAAACCTTTTTTTTTTTTTTTTTTTTTTTTCTCGTGATTTGTGGACCGCTCGGTGTAATTGTAGGTCTCTTATCCACCTACGTTCCACTGCTTTTTGCCGCCCACTGGTCCACCCAGAACACGACTGTAATCCTGATATATTGAGGTAAGTGATGGGGTGATCCTGGAAATGAGTCACTAGTTCTGTGTGTAAATGGGCCCGTTTGATATTGTATAGAATGTTGTTTAAGTCTATTTTCTATTGTATACTGGGTTTCCCCAATGTAGTGTTTTTTGCTAAATGTGCAAGTGATTATATACATATATGACATTTGGAGTGTAGAGTGAAATGAAAGACAACCCCCCCTCTCCAAAAGTTGGGTCTGTGCTGTTGTGAGTTGAAAAGACTTGGATAAATTCATGATGAGAGGGGGTCAACTACCCCCTCTGCTGGGTAATCTAAGAAAGCAACTGGGGGAGGAAAGGGGGTGTGTACAGGGGGTTGGGGGGAAAAGAAGGGTGTGGTGTGGGTCCAAATTGTGGGTAGAGCCTATTCTAAATGTAGCTGCTCACACCAATTCTTAAAAATGAGGTCTGCTGTGGTTGTTGTTCAGTGTATCAGGTCTGTTGTGTGGAATTCATCATGGGGTATCTCCAAGAGAAATGGGCCATGTGTGGTGATGTAACCGTTAATAGTTTTGTTGACGTTTTGTTGACGTTGAGTGTGAGGTTATTTTCCTGACACCACACTCCGAGGGCCCTCACCTCCTCCCTGTAGGCCGTCTCGTCGTTGTTGGTAATCAAGCCTACCACTGTTGTGTCGTCCGCAAACTTGATGATTGAGTTGGAGGCGTGCGTGGCCACGCAGTCGTGGGTGAACAGGGAGTACAGGAGAGGGCTCAGAACGCATTCTTGTGGGGCCCCAGTGTTGAGGATCAGCGGGGAGGAGATGTTGTTGCCTACCCTCACCACCTGGGGGCGGCCCGTCAGGAAGTCCAGTACCCAGTTGCACAGGGCGGGGTCGAGACCCAGGGTCTCGAGCTTGATGACGAGCTTGGAGGGTACTATGGTGTTGAATGCCGAGCTGTAGTCGATGAACAGCATTCTCACATAGGTATTCCTCTTGTCCAGATGGGTTAGGGCAGTGTGCAGTGTGGTTGAGATTGCATCGTCTGTGGACCTATTTGGGCGGTAAGCAAATTGGAGTGGGTCTAGGGTGTCAGGTAGGGTGGAGGTGATATGGTCCTTGACTAGTCTCTCAAAGCACTTCATGATGACGGATGTGAGTGCTACGGGGCGGTAGTTGTTTAGCTCAGTTACCTTAGCTTTCTTGGGAACAGGAACAATGGTGGCCCTCTTGAAGCATGTGGGAACAGCAGACTGGTATAGGGATTGATTGAATATGTCCGTAAACACACCGGCCAGCTGGTCTGCGCATGCTCTGAGGGCGCGGCTGGGGATGCCGTCTGGGCCTGCAGCCTTGCGAGGGTTAACACGTTTAAATGTCTTACTCACCTCGGCTGCAGTGAAGGAGAGACCGCATGTTTTCGTTGCAGGCCGTGTCAGTGGCACTGTATTGTCCTCAAAGCGGGCAAAAAAGTAATTTAGTCTGCCTGGGAGCAAGACATCCTGGTCCGTGACTGGGCTGGATTTCTTCCTGTAGTCCGTGATTGACTGTAGACCCTGCCACATGCCTCTTGTGTCTGAGCCGTTGAATTGAGATTCTACTTTGTCTCTGTACTGGCGCTTAGCTTGTTTGATAGCCTTGCGGAGGGAATAGCTGCACTGTTTGTATTCGGTCATGTTACCAGACACCTAGGATCATAAATTAAACTGAGGTAAGCTCCAAGTTGCCTCTTTTTTTCTGGGTGGCAGTGCAGAAGTCGATGTGGTGAGAGATTCATTCAACCATAGTGTTGTTAAATATGAACATAAACGCCATATTGTGCATTTAAATGGTTTTATTGTTTTGTTAAAGGAAAGGAAAAACCTAAAAGAGGAAGTGCCAAACTAAAACCAAACAAACCATAAATATATAGAGTAAAAATAAATTATGAATAAAACCATGTTCTTCTCCATCCATTTTCCTGTCTGTTAAAACCCATTTTCTAATACAGGCCATTTGGTGTTATTGTCTGTAGGTTCTGGATCCATTCCCGTTCTACCCTCTTTCGCTGCCCACAGGTCCAGCCTATATGTGACTGTAACCCTGATATGGTAAGGTGAGTGATGGGGTGCTCCTGGAAGTGGGTTATGAGTAAATTGTAGGTTGATGTGGGCACTTGGCCAATGCAAGTTCAAAACAGACAGTGTGACCCAATTAAAGGCACTTCCGGTTGGCACAGGAAGCTATACGTAAACACATATCTTGCTTGGGGTATTCTCTTACAGAATCCTGAGTTTAAAGTCTTTATGTTAAAAATTGACTGATCTACACAGGGTTGAATGCAGTCATTTTCACATTTGCAGGTTATGTACATCAAAATACCTTTTGGGTGAATTTAACCACTTCCGGATGCTCCAGGAAGCTTAGATTCGACACAGGTAGACCTCATAGTGGTCTGATGGACTGTCATAGAAGACAGGTTCATAAGGCATTCATAACCCACATAGGCTTCAGGTTGAATTTAGAGGTGCAGGCAATGTATTCCTATGGGGAGAGAAGTCAATGCAAACTGTTTGAAGTAAACACCTTCTTTTAACTGCTAAGGGTTAATGCCACACGGCCAAGGTTAGGCTTGCACGGATCGGGAGGACCTCAGGAACGTACCTGAGGTCGAATTGTGCTTCTCACCCTAGCAGTTCTCTCACTGTCACCCAAAACAAATGACATTTAGGGCTAGGCTTCATTTTGGGCCTACTTTTCTCATGGTCGCTGCGCTCAGACCGAGCGAGCTACGGGATATCTCGTTGAACTCTGCACGGCCTAGAGATTATGTTTATGCCCTTGCCTGCTCTCTGTGTCTTTCAGCACCACACTTTTTCACTCCATCCTTGCTGTGTGTGTGTGAGAGAGCTTTTCTTTGACATCTGCTGGGGGAAATTACTGATTTACAGTTTAGGAGGGTTACCTAGTCACACATATGAAGTTTTGGAAAGATGTGACTTTTTTAACCCTTCAAAACAGACAGTGTGACCCAATTAAAGGCACTTCCGGTTGGCACAGGAAGCTATAAGTAAACACTTGTCTTTATTGACATAGCCACTTACAGAATCCTGAGTTTTAAGTCTTTAAGTTAAGAATTGACTGATCTACACAGGTTTGAATACAGTGATTTTCATAATGACAGGTTATGTGTTTCAAAACACTTTTAGGGTGAGCTAGCTTGATAGTTAATGTTTGCTTTAGTTTGCGCGCCAGCTCTGCAAATTCACCAACAATACTAATGACCTGCAGTGGATCAAACCATTGTGAGGCAAAGGGCGGGGGTCGCAATCTTTTGAAACTTAAAAACGTGCTATTAAGTGTCTATAATCAGCATAAGTGCTTTCATTGCGTTCATTCATATTATTGAAATTACATAGATATGTTTACAGTGATATATTGGGGGGGGAAATCATATTTTTCCCAGGATAGGGGGGTCGTGTCCCCCCCTGGGATTTCTGCCTATGCACGCGATATCTCCTCACTCACGTGGTTGATTGAAGGACGTGGTTGATGGAAGAACTGATTTGTGTTGATGGCAATTACCATATAAATTCAAAGATGAAGAAGGAGGGATGACTAGAAACGATTCAGTTGACCGTTTTATGTGTGGATTAATTGTCGGAGTAGAGGAATTTGTGTAATTCAGGTAAAAAAATGACGCAATGTTTATATCACAGGACAAATTAGCTAGCGGGTTAACTCGCTAAATTGCCATACATGTTTCATGCTTTTCGGCCTGTCCCCAATTTAATGCCATTGGTCACATATTTTGTTTTGATATTTTAACCTGCGTGTCTTTATAATGAACTTTATCTGTCGAAAATGGAAATTGTGAGGTTTGAGGTCTTGTGGTGGCTTACTACTTTGTCCCGCTCCGGGATGGTCTAGCAACCATCGCGTTTTTGTCCATTTGGGATCCTGTGTATGCGGTAGATTTTTGCCGTGTTTGCGTCCACTTGGGAAATGGGAGATACGGGTCCGGAAACCTTTTTTTTTTTTTTTTTTCTCGTGATTTGTGGACCGCTCGGTGTAATTGTAGGTCTCTTATCCACCTACGTTCCACTGCTTTTTGCCGCCCACTGGTCCACCCAGAACACGACTGTAATCCTGATATATTGAGGTAAGTGATGGGGTGATCCTGGAAATGAGTCACTAGTTCTGTGTGTAAATGGGCCCGTTTGATATTGTATAGAATGTTGTTTAAGTCTATTTTCTATTGTATACTGGGTTTCCCCAATGTAGTGTTTTTTGCTAAATGTGCAAGTGATTATATACATATATGACATTTGGAGTGTAGAGTGAAATGAAAGACAACCCCCCCTCTCCAAAAGTTGGGTCTGTGCTGTTGTGAGTTGAAAAGACTTGGATAAATTCATGATGAGAGGGGGTCAACTACCCCCTCTGCTGGGTAATCTAAGAAAGCAACTGGGGGAGGAAAGGGGGTGTGTACAGGGGGTTGGGGGGAAAAGAAGGGTGTGGTGTGGGTCCAAATTGTGGGTAGAGCCTATTCTAAATGTAGCTGCTCACACCAATTCTTAAAAATGAGGTCTGCTGTGGTTGTTGTTCAGTGTATCAGGTCTGTTGTGTGGAATTCATCATGGGGTATCTCCAAGAGAAATGGGCCATGTGTGGTGATGTAACCGTTAATAGTTTTGTTGACGTTTTGTTGACGTTGAGTGTGAGGTTATTTTCCTGACACCACACTCCGAGGGCCCTCACCTCCTCCCTGTAGGCCGTCTCGTCGTTGTTGGTAATCAAGCCTACCACTGTTGTGTCGTCCGCAAACTTGATGATTGAGTTGGAGGCGTGCGTGGCCACGCAGTCGTGGGTGAACAGGGAGTACAGGAGAGGGCTCAGAACGCATTCTTGTGGGGCCCCAGTGTTGAGGATCAGCGGGGAGGAGATGTTGTTGCCTACCCTCACCACCTGGGGGCGGCCCGTCAGGAAGTCCAGTACCCAGTTGCACAGGGCGGGGTCGAGACCCAGGGTCTCGAGCTTGATGACGAGCTTGGAGGGTACTATGGTGTTGAATGCCGAGCTGTAGTCGATGAACAGCATTCTCACATAGGTATTCCTCTTGTCCAGATGGGTTAGGGCAGTGTGCAGTGTGGTTGAGATTGCATCGTCTGTGGACCTATTTGGGCGGTAAGCAAATTGGAGTGGGTCTAGGGTGTCAGGTAGGGTGGAGGTGATATGGTCCTTGACTAGTCTCTCAAAGCACTTCATGATGACGGATGTGAGTGCTACGGGGCGGTAGTTGTTTAGCTCAGTTACCTTAGCTTTCTTGGGAACAGGAACAATGGTGGCCCTCTTGAAGCATGTGGGAACAGCAGACTGGTATAGGGATTGATTGAATATGTCCGTAAACACACCGGCCAGCTGGTCTGCGCATGCTCTGAGGGCGCGGCTGGGGATGCCGTCTGGGCCTGCAGCCTTGCGAGGGTTAACACGTTTAAATGTCTTACTCACCTCGGCTGCAGTGAAGGAGAGACCGCATGTTTTCGTTGCAGGCCGTGTCAGTGGCACTGTATTGTCCTCAAAGCGGGCAAAAAAGTAATTTAGTCTGCCTGGGAGCAAGACATCCTGGTCCGTGACTGGGCTGGATTTCTTCCTGTAGTCCGTGATTGACTGTAGACCCTGCCACATGCCTCTTGTGTCTGAGCCGTTGAATTGAGATTCTACTTTGTCTCTGTACTGGCGCTTAGCTTGTTTGATAGCCTTGCGGAGGGAATAGCTGCACTGTTTGTATTCGGTCATGTTACCAGACACCTAGGATCATAAATTAAACTGAGGTAAGCTCCAAGTTGCCTCTTTTTTTCTGGGTGGCAGTGCAGAAGTCGATGTGGTGAGAGATTCATTCAACCATAGTGTTGTTAAATATGAACATAAACGCCATATTGTGCATTTAAATGGTTTTATTGTTTTGTTAAAGGAAAGGAAAAACCTAAAAGAGGAAGTGCCAAACTAAAACCAAACAAACCATAAATATATAGAGTAAAAATAAATTATGAATAAAACCATGTTCTTCTCCATCCATTTTCCTGTCTGTTAAAACCCATTTTCTAATACAGGCCATTTGGTGTTATTGTCTGTAGGTTCTGGATCCATTCCCGTTCTACCCTCTTTCGCTGCCCACAGGTCCAGCCTATATGTGACTGTAACCCTGATATGGTAAGGTGAGTGATGGGGTGCTCCTGGAAGTGGGTTATGAGTAAATTGTAGGTTGATGTGGGCACTTGGCCAATGCAAGTTCAAAACAGACAGTGTGACCCAATTAAAGGCACTTCCGGTTGGCACAGGAAGCTATACGTAAACACATATCTTGCTTGGGGTATTCTCTTACAGAATCCTGAGTTTAAAGTCTTTATGTTAAAAATTGACTGATCTACACAGGGTTGAATGCAGTCATTTTCACATTTGCAGGTTATGTACATCAAAATACCTTTTGGGTGAATTTAACCACTTCCGGATGCTCCAGGAAGCTTAGATTCGACACAGGTAGACCTCATAGTGGTCTGATGGACTGTCATAGAAGACAGGTTCATAAGGCATTCATAACCCACATAGGCTTCAGGTTGAATTTAGAGGTGCAGGCAATGTATTCCTATGGGGAGAGAAGTCAATGCAAACTGTTTGAAGTAAACACCTTCTTTTAACTGCTAAGGGTTAATGCCACACGGCCAAGGTTAGGCTTGCACGGATCGGGAGGACCTCAGGAACGTACCTGAGGTCGAATTGTGCTTCTCACCCTAGCAGTTCTCTCACTGTCACCCAAAACAAATGACATTTAGGGCTAGGCTTCATTTTGGGCCTACTTTTCTCATGGTCGCTGCGCTCAGACCGAGCGAGCTACGGGATATCTCGTTGAACTCTGCACGGCCTAGAGATTATGTTTATGCCCTTGCCTGCTCTCTGTGTCTTTCAGCACCACACTTTTTCACTCCATCCTTGCTGTGTGTGTGTGAGAGAGCTTTTCTTTGACATCTGCTGGGGGAAATTACTGATTTACAGTTTAGGAGGGTTACCTAGTCACACATATGAAGTTTTGGAAAGATGTGACTTTTTTAACCCTTCAAAACAGACAGTGTGACCCAATTAAAGGCACTTCCGGTTGGCACAGGAAGCTATAAGTAAACACTTGTCTTTATTGACATAGCCACTTACAGAATCCTGAGTTTTAAGTCTTTAAGTTAAGAATTGACTGATCTACACAGGTTTGAATACAGTGATTTTCATAATGACAGGTTATGTGTTTCAAAACACTTTTAGGGTGAGCTAGCTTGATAGTTAATGTTTGCTTTAGTTTGCGCGCCAGCTCTGCAAATTCACCAACAATACTAATGACCTGCAGTGGATCAAACCATTGTGAGGCAAAGGGCGGGGGTCGCAATCTTTTGAAACTTAAAAACGTGCTATTAAGTGTCTATAATCAGCATAAGTGCTTTCATTGCGTTCATTCATATTATTGAAATTACATAGATATGTTTACAGTGATATATTGGGGGGGGAAATCATATTTTTCCCAGGATAGGGGGGTCGTGTCCCCCCCTGGGATTTCTGCCTATGCACGCGATATCTCCTCACTCACGTGGTTGATTGAAGGACGTGGTTGATGGAAGAACTGATTTGTGTTGATGGCAATTACCATATAAATTCAAAGATGAAGAAGGAGGGATGACTAGAAACGATTCAGTTGACCGTTTTATGTGTGGATTAATTGTCGGAGTAGAGGAATTTGTGTAATTCAGGTAAAAAAATGACGCAATGTTTATATCACAGGACAAATTAGCTAGCGGGTTAACTCGCTAAATTGCCATACATGTTTCATGCTTTTCGGCCTGTCCCCAATTTAATGCCATTGGTCACATATTTTGTTTTGATATTTTAACCTGCGTGTCTTTATAATGAACTTTATCTGTCGAAAATGGAAATTGTGAGGTTTGAGGTCTTGTGGTGGCTTACTACTTTGTCCCGCTCCGGGATGGTCTAGCAACCATCGCGTTTTTGTCCATTTGGGATCCTGTGTATGCGGTAGATTTTTGCCGTGTTTGCGTCCACTTGGGAAATGGGAGATACGGGTCCGGAAACCTTTTTTTTTTTTTTTTTTTTTCTCGTGATTTGTGGACCGCTCGGTGTAATTGTAGGTCTCTTATCCACCTACGTTCCACTGCTTTTTGCCGCCCACTGGTCCACCCAGAACACGACTGTAATCCTGATATATTGAGGTAAGTGATGGGGTGATCCTGGAAATGAGTCACTAGTTCTGTGTGTAAATGGGCCCGTTTGATATTGTATAGAATGTTGTTTAAGTCTATTTTCTATTGTATACTGGGTTTCCCCAATGTAGTGTTTTTTGCTAAATGTGCAAGTGATTATATACATATATGACATTTGGAGTGTAGAGTGAAATGAAAGACAACCCCCCCTCTCCAAAAGTTGGGTCTGTGCTGTTGTGAGTTGAAAAGACTTGGATAAATTCATGATGAGAGGGGGTCAACTACCCCCTCTGCTGGGTAATCTAAGAAAGCAACTGGGGGAGGAAAGGGGGTGTGTACAGGGGGTTGGGGGGAAAAGAAGGGTGTGGTGTGGGTCCAAATTGTGGGTAGAGCCTATTCTAAATGTAGCTGCTCACACCAATTCTTAAAAATGAGGTCTGCTGTGGTTGTTGTTCAGTGTATCAGGTCTGTTGTGTGGAATTCATCATGGGGTATCTCCAAGAGAAATGGGCCATGTGTGGTGATGTAACCGTTAATAGTTTTGTTGACGTTTTGTTGACGTTGAGTGTGAGGTTATTTTCCTGACACCACACTCCGAGGGCCCTCACCTCCTCCCTGTAGGCCGTCTCGTCGTTGTTGGTAATCAAGCCTACCACTGTTGTGTCGTCCGCAAACTTGATGATTGAGTTGGAGGCGTGCGTGGCCACGCAGTCGTGGGTGAACAGGGAGTACAGGAGAGGGCTCAGAACGCATTCTTGTGGGGCCCCAGTGTTGAGGATCAGCGGGGAGGAGATGTTGTTGCCTACCCTCACCACCTGGGGGCGGCCCGTCAGGAAGTCCAGTACCCAGTTGCACAGGGCGGGGTCGAGACCCAGGGTCTCGAGCTTGATGACGAGCTTGGAGGGTACTATGGTGTTGAATGCCGAGCTGTAGTCGATGAACAGCATTCTCACATAGGTATTCCTCTTGTCCAGATGGGTTAGGGCAGTGTGCAGTGTGGTTGAGATTGCATCGTCTGTGGACCTATTTGGGCGGTAAGCAAATTGGAGTGGGTCTAGGGTGTCAGGTAGGGTGGAGGTGATATGGTCCTTGACTAGTCTCTCAAAGCACTTCATGATGACGGATGTGAGTGCTACGGGGCGGTAGTTGTTTAGCTCAGTTACCTTAGCTTTCTTGGGAACAGGAACAATGGTGGCCCTCTTGAAGCATGTGGGAACAGCAGACTGGTATAGGGATTGATTGAATATGTCCGTAAACACACCGGCCAGCTGGTCTGCGCATGCTCTGAGGGCGCGGCTGGGGATGCCGTCTGGGCCTGCAGCCTTGCGAGGGTTAACACGTTTAAATGTCTTACTCACCTCGGCTGCAGTGAAGGAGAGACCGCATGTTTTCGTTGCAGGCCGTGTCAGTGGCACTGTATTGTCCTCAAAGCGGGCAAAAAAGTAATTTAGTCTGCCTGGGAGCAAGACATCCTGGTCCGTGACTGGGCTGGATTTCTTCCTGTAGTCCGTGATTGACTGTAGACCCTGCCACATGCCTCTTGTGTCTGAGCCGTTGAATTGAGATTCTACTTTGTCTCTGTACTGGCGCTTAGCTTGTTTGATAGCCTTGCGGAGGGAATAGCTGCACTGTTTGTATTCGGTCATGTTACCAGACACCTAGGATCATAAATTAAACTGAGGTAAGCTCCAAGTTGCCTCTTTTTTTCTGGGTGGCAGTGCAGAAGTCGATGTGGTGAGAGATTCATTCAACCATAGTGTTGTTAAATATGAACATAAACGCCATATTGTGCATTTAAATGGTTTTATTGTTTTGTTAAAGGAAAGGAAAAACCTAAAAGAGGAAGTGCCAAACTAAAACCAAACAAACCATAAATATATAGAGTAAAAATAAATTATGAATAAAACCATGTTCTTCTCCATCCATTTTCCTGTCTGTTAAAACCCATTTTCTAATACAGGCCATTTGGTGTTATTGTCTGTAGGTTCTGGATCCATTCCCGTTCTACCCTCTTTCGCTGCCCACAGGTCCAGCCTATATGTGACTGTAACCCTGATATGGTAAGGTGAGTGATGGGGTGCTCCTGGAAGTGGGTTATGAGTAAATTGTAGGTTGATGTGGGCACTTGGCCAATGCAAGTTCAAAACAGACAGTGTGACCCAATTAAAGGCACTTCCGGTTGGCACAGGAAGCTATACGTAAACACATATCTTGCTTGGGGTATTCTCTTACAGAATCCTGAGTTTAAAGTCTTTATGTTAAAAATTGACTGATCTACACAGGGTTGAATGCAGTCATTTTCACATTTGCAGGTTATGTACATCAAAATACCTTTTGGGTGAATTTAACCACTTCCGGATGCTCCAGGAAGCTTAGATTCGACACAGGTAGACCTCATAGTGGTCTGATGGACTGTCATAGAAGACAGGTTCATAAGGCATTCATAACCCACATAGGCTTCAGGTTGAATTTAGAGGTGCAGGCAATGTATTCCTATGGGGAGAGAAGTCAATGCAAACTGTTTGAAGTAAACACCTTCTTTTAACTGCTAAGGGTTAATGCCACACGGCCAAGGTTAGGCTTGCACGGATCGGGAGGACCTCAGGAACGTACCTGAGGTCGAATTGTGCTTCTCACCCTAGCAGTTCTCTCACTGTCACCCAAAACAAATGACATTTAGGGCTAGGCTTCATTTTGGGCCTACTTTTCTCATGGTCGCTGCGCTCAGACCGAGCGAGCTACGGGATATCTCGTTGAACTCTGCACGGCCTAGAGATTATGTTTATGCCCTTGCCTGCTCTCTGTGTCTTTCAGCACCACACTTTTTCACTCCATCCTTGCTGTGTGTGTGTGAGAGAGCTTTTCTTTGACATCTGCTGGGGGAAATTACTGATTTACAGTTTAGGAGGGTTACCTAGTCACACATATGAAGTTTTGGAAAGATGTGACTTTTTTAACCCTTCAAAACAGACAGTGTGACCCAATTAAAGGCACTTCCGGTTGGCACAGGAAGCTATAAGTAAACACTTGTCTTTATTGACATAGCCACTTACAGAATCCTGAGTTTTAAGTCTTTAAGTTAAGAATTGACTGATCTACACAGGTTTGAATACAGTGATTTTCATAATGACAGGTTATGTGTTTCAAAACACTTTTAGGGTGAGCTAGCTTGATAGTTAATGTTTGCTTTAGTTTGCGCGCCAGCTCTGCAAATTCACCAACAATACTAATGACCTGCAGTGGATCAAACCATTGTGAGGCAAAGGGCGGGGGTCGCAATCTTTTGAAACTTAAAAACGTGCTATTAAGTGTCTATAATCAGCATAAGTGCTTTCATTGCGTTCATTCATATTATTGAAATTACATAGATATGTTTACAGTGATATATTGGGGGGGGAAATCATATTTTTCCCAGGATAGGGGGGTCGTGTCCCCCCCTGGGATTTCTGCCTATGCACGCGATATCTCCTCACTCACGTGGTTGATTGAAGGACGTGGTTGATGGAAGAACTGATTTGTGTTGATGGCAATTACCATATAAATTCAAAGATGAAGAAGGAGGGATGACTAGAAACGATTCAGTTGACCGTTTTATGTGTGGATTAATTGTCGGAGTAGAGGAATTTGTGTAATTCAGGTAAAAAAATGACGCAATGTTTATATCACAGGACAAATTAGCTAGCGGGTTAACTCGCTAAATTGCCATACATGTTTCATGCTTTTCGGCCTGTCCCCAATTTAATGCCATTGGTCACATATTTTGTTTTGATATTTTAACCTGCGTGTCTTTATAATGAACTTTATCTGTCGAAAATGGAAATTGTGAGGTTTGAGGTCTTGTGGTGGCTTACTACTTTGTCCCGCTCCGGGATGGTCTAGCAACCATCGCGTTTTTGTCCATTTGGGATCCTGTGTATGCGGTAGATTTTTGCCGTGTTTGCGTCCACTTGGGAAATGGGAGATACGGGTCCGGAAACCTTTTTTTTTTTTTTTTTTTTTTCGTGATTTGTGGACCGCTCGGTGTAATTGTAGGTCTCTTATCCACCTACGTTCCACTGCTTTTTGCCGCCCACTGGTCCACCCAGAACACGACTGTAATCCTGATATATTGAGGTAAGTGATGGGGTGATCCTGGAAATGAGTCACTAGTTCTGTGTGTAAATGGGCCCGTTTGATATTGTATAGAATGTTGTTTAAGTCTATTTTCTATTGTATACTGGGTTTCCCCAATGTAGTGTTTTTTGCTAAATGTGCAAGTGATTATATACATATATGACATTTGGAGTGTAGAGTGAAATGAAAGACAACCCCCCCTCTCCAAAAGTTGGGTCTGTGCTGTTGTGAGTTGAAAAGACTTGGATAAATTCATGATGAGAGGGGGTCAACTACCCCCTCTGCTGGGTAATCTAAGAAAGCAACTGGGGGAGGAAAGGGGGTGTGTACAGGGGGTTGGGGGGAAAAGAAGGGTGTGGTGTGGGTCCAAATTGTGGGTAGAGCCTATTCTAAATGTAGCTGCTCACACCAATTCTTAAAAATGAGGTCTGCTGTGGTTGTTGTTCAGTGTATCAGGTCTGTTGTGTGGAATTCATCATGGGGTATCTCCAAGAGAAATGGGCCATGTGTGGTGATGTAACCGTTAATAGTTTTGTTGACGTTTTGTTGACGTTGAGTGTGAGGTTATTTTCCTGACACCACACTCCGAGGGCCCTCACCTCCTCCCTGTAGGCCGTCTCGTCGTTGTTGGTAATCAAGCCTACCACTGTTGTGTCGTCCGCAAACTTGATGATTGAGTTGGAGGCGTGCGTGGCCACGCAGTCGTGGGTGAACAGGGAGTACAGGAGAGGGCTCAGAACGCATTCTTGTGGGGCCCCAGTGTTGAGGATCAGCGGGGAGGAGATGTTGTTGCCTACCCTCACCACCTGGGGGCGGCCCGTCAGGAAGTCCAGTACCCAGTTGCACAGGGCGGGGTCGAGACCCAGGGTCTCGAGCTTGATGACGAGCTTGGAGGGTACTATGGTGTTGAATGCCGAGCTGTAGTCGATGAACAGCATTCTCACATAGGTATTCCTCTTGTCCAGATGGGTTAGGGCAGTGTGCAGTGTGGTTGAGATTGCATCGTCTGTGGACCTATTTGGGCGGTAAGCAAATTGGAGTGGGTCTAGGGTGTCAGGTAGGGTGGAGGTGATATGGTCCTTGACTAGTCTCTCAAAGCACTTCATGATGACGGATGTGAGTGCTACGGGGCGGTAGTTGTTTAGCTCAGTTACCTTAGCTTTCTTGGGAACAGGAACAATGGTGGCCCTCTTGAAGCATGTGGGAACAGCAGACTGGTATAGGGATTGATTGAATATGTCCGTAAACACACCGGCCAGCTGGTCTGCGCATGCTCTGAGGGCGCGGCTGGGGATGCCGTCTGGGCCTGCAGCCTTGCGAGGGTTAACACGTTTAAATGTCTTACTCACCTCGGCTGCAGTGAAGGAGAGACCGCATGTTTTCGTTGCAGGCCGTGTCAGTGGCACTGTATTGTCCTCAAAGCGGGCAAAAAAGTAATTTAGTCTGCCTGGGAGCAAGACATCCTGGTCCGTGACTGGGCTGGATTTCTTCCTGTAGTCCGTGATTGACTGTAGACCCTGCCACATGCCTCTTGTGTCTGAGCCGTTGAATTGAGATTCTACTTTGTCTCTGTACTGGCGCTTAGCTTGTTTGATAGCCTTGCGGAGGGAATAGCTGCACTGTTTGTATTCGGTCATGTTACCAGACACCTAGGATCATAAATTAAACTGAGGTAAGCTCCAAGTTGCCTCTTTTTTTCTGGGTGGCAGTGCAGAAGTCGATGTGGTGAGAGATTCATTCAACCATAGTGTTGTTAAATATGAACATAAACGCCATATTGTGCATTTAAATGGTTTTATTGTTTTGTTAAAGGAAAGGAAAAACCTAAAAGAGGAAGTGCCAAACTAAAACCAAACAAACCATAAATATATAGAGTAAAAATAAATTATGAATAAAACCATGTTCTTCTCCATCCATTTTCCTGTCTGTTAAAACCCATTTTCTAATACAGGCCATTTGGTGTTATTGTCTGTAGGTTCTGGATCCATTCCCGTTCTACCCTCTTTCGCTGCCCACAGGTCCAGCCTATATGTGACTGTAACCCTGATATGGTAAGGTGAGTGATGGGGTGCTCCTGGAAGTGGGTTATGAGTAAATTGTAGGTTGATGTGGGCACTTGGCCAATGCAAGTTCAAAACAGACAGTGTGACCCAATTAAAGGCACTTCCGGTTGGCACAGGAAGCTATACGTAAACACATATCTTGCTTGGGGTATTCTCTTACAGAATCCTGAGTTTAAAGTCTTTATGTTAAAAATTGACTGATCTACACAGGGTTGAATGCAGTCATTTTCACATTTGCAGGTTATGTACATCAAAATACCTTTTGGGTGAATTTAACCACTTCCGGATGCTCCAGGAAGCTTAGATTCGACACAGGTAGACCTCATAGTGGTCTGATGGACTGTCATAGAAGACAGGTTCATAAGGCATTCATAACCCACATAGGCTTCAGGTTGAATTTAGAGGTGCAGGCAATGTATTCCTATGGGGAGAGAAGTCAATGCAAACTGTTTGAAGTAAACACCTTCTTTTAACTGCTAAGGGTTAATGCCACACGGCCAAGGTTAGGCTTGCACGGATCGGGAGGACCTCAGGAACGTACCTGAGGTCGAATTGTGCTTCTCACCCTAGCAGTTCTCTCACTGTCACCCAAAACAAATGACATTTAGGGCTAGGCTTCATTTTGGGCCTACTTTTCTCATGGTCGCTGCGCTCAGACCGAGCGAGCTACGGGATATCTCGTTGAACTCTGCACGGCCTAGAGATTATGTTTATGCCCTTGCCTGCTCTCTGTGTCTTTCAGCACCACACTTTTTCACTCCATCCTTGCTGTGTGTGTGTGAGAGAGCTTTTCTTTGACATCTGCTGGGGGAAATTACTGATTTACAGTTTAGGAGGGTTACCTAGTCACACATATGAAGTTTTGGAAAGATGTGACTTTTTTAACCCTTCAAAACAGACAGTGTGACCCAATTAAAGGCACTTCCGGTTGGCACAGGAAGCTATAAGTAAACACTTGTCTTTATTGACATAGCCACTTACAGAATCCTGAGTTTTAAGTCTTTAAGTTAAGAATTGACTGATCTACACAGGTTTGAATACAGTGATTTTCATAATGACAGGTTATGTGTTTCAAAACACTTTTAGGGTGAGCTAGCTTGATAGTTAATGTTTGCTTTAGTTTGCGCGCCAGCTCTGCAAATTCACCAACAATACTAATGACCTGCAGTGGATCAAACCATTGTGAGGCAAAGGGCGGGGGTCGCAATCTTTTGAAACTTAAAAACGTGCTATTAAGTGTCTATAATCAGCATAAGTGCTTTCATTGCGTTCATTCATATTATTGAAATTACATAGATATGTTTACAGTGATATATTGGGGGGGGAAATCATATTTTTCCCAGGATAGGGGGGTCGTGTCCCCCCCTGGGATTTCTGCCTATGCACGCGATATCTCCTCACTCACGTGGTTGATTGAAGGACGTGGTTGATGGAAGAACTGATTTGTGTTGATGGCAATTACCATATAAATTCAAAGATGAAGAAGGAGGGATGACTAGAAACGATTCAGTTGACCGTTTTATGTGTGGATTAATTGTCGGAGTAGAGGAATTTGTGTAATTCAGGTAAAAAAATGACGCAATGTTTATATCACAGGACAAATTAGCTAGCGGGTTAACTCGCTAAATTGCCATACATGTTTCATGCTTTTCGGCCTGTCCCCAATTTAATGCCATTGGTCACATATTTTGTTTTGATATTTTAACCTGCGTGTCTTTATAATGAACTTTATCTGTCGAAAATGGAAATTGTGAGGTTTGAGGTCTTGTGGTGGCTTACTACTTTGTCCCGCTCCGGGATGGTCTAGCAACCATCGCGTTTTTGTCCATTTGGGATCCTGTGTATGCGGTAGATTTTTGCCGTGTTTGCGTCCACTTGGGAAATGGGAGATACGGGTCCGGAAACCTTTTTTTTTTTTTTTTTTTTCTCGTGATTTGTGGACCGCTCGGTGTAATTGTAGGTCTCTTATCCACCTACGTTCCACTGCTTTTTGCCGCCCACTGGTCCACCCAGAACACGACTGTAATCCTGATATATTGAGGTAAGTGATGGGGTGATCCTGGAAATGAGTCACTAGTTCTGTGTGTAAATGGGCCCGTTTGATATTGTATAGAATGTTGTTTAAGTCTATTTTCTATTGTATACTGGGTTTCCCCAATGTAGTGTTTTTTGCTAAATGTGCAAGTGATTATATACATATATGACATTTGGAGTGTAGAGTGAAATGAAAGACAACCCCCCCTCTCCAAAAGTTGGGTCTGTGCTGTTGTGAGTTGAAAAGACTTGGATAAATTCATGATGAGAGGGGGTCAACTACCCCCTCTGCTGGGTAATCTAAGAAAGCAACTGGGGGAGGAAAGGGGGTGTGTACAGGGGGTTGGGGGGAAAAGAAGGGTGTGGTGTGGGTCCAAATTGTGGGTAGAGCCTATTCTAAATGTAGCTGCTCACACCAATTCTTAAAAATGAGGTCTGCTGTGGTTGTTGTTCAGTGTATCAGGTCTGTTGTGTGGAATTCATCATGGGGTATCTCCAAGAGAAATGGGCCATGTGTGGTGATGTAACCGTTAATGACTTTGAGGTTCCGTTTTCGATCTGGTGAAAGGAGGTGTGAGTGGTTAATAATGGGGATGTAAATAATTGCATTAGGGAAAAAGTGACTCTTGCTTCCTTGTGCATTGATGCATTCTGTTTGATGTTTTGTATGGGTCATTATCCATATTGTTTATGCCCACCAGTGTGGTTGAGAGAACCACTAAGCAAATGCTGGTGTCTAAGGTGATGAACCTCTGTTTTCTCCAGGACCTTTTTGAAATGGTAAAATGTTGCTCCAGGGTAAGGGATAACTGTCCACTTGTATGGGTTATGGGTTATGAACCTCGGCTGCAGTGGAGGGATTCTTGCAGGCCGTGTCAGTGGCACATTTGAGTCTCCCAAGACTAGTATTGGTTTATTTCCCTGTAGTCCGTGATTGACTGTAGACCCTGCCACATGCCTCTTGTGTCACCGTTGAATTGAGATTCTACTTTGGTACTGGCGCTTAGCTTGTTTGATAGCCTTGCGGAGGGAATAGCTGCACTGTTTGTATTCGATGTCCTCACCTAGGATCATAAATTAAACTGAGGTAAGCTCCAAGTTGCCTCTTTTTCTGGGTGGCAGTGCAGAAGTCGATGTGGTGAGAGATTCATTCAACCATAGTGTTGTTAAATATGAACATAAACGCCATATTGTGCATTTAAATGGTTTTATTGTTTTGTTAAAGGAA
The DNA here is from genome assembly GCF_045791955.1 of Oncorhynchus clarkii lewisi. Classification (NCBI taxonomy): domain Eukaryota; kingdom Metazoa; phylum Chordata; class Actinopteri; order Salmoniformes; family Salmonidae; genus Oncorhynchus; species Oncorhynchus clarkii. The sequence continues at coordinate 40,329,216 of NC_092161.1, forward strand.
AGGAAAAACCTAAAAGAGGAAGTGCCAAACTAAAACCAAACAAACCATAAATATATAGAGTAAAAATAAATTATGAATAAAACCATGTTCTTCTCCATCCATTTTCCTGTCTGTTAAAACCCATTTTCTAATACAGGCCATTTGGTGTTATTGTCTGTAGGTTCTGGATCCATTCCCGTTCTACCCTCTTTCGCTGCCCACAGGTCCAGCCTATATGTGACTGTAACCCTGATATGGTAAGGTGAGTGATGGGGTGCTCCTGGAAGTGGGTTATGAGTAAATTGTAGGTTGATGTGGGCACTTGGCCAATGCAAGTTCAAAACAGACAGTGTGACCCAATTAAAGGCACTTCCGGTTGGCACAGGAAGCTATACGTAAACACATATCTTGCTTGGGGTATTCTCTTACAGAATCCTGAGTTTAAAGTCTTTATGTTAAAAATTGACTGATCTACACAGGGTTGAATGCAGTCATTTTCACATTTGCAGGTTATGTACATCAAAATACCTTTTGGGTGAATTTAACCACTTCCGGATGCTCCAGGAAGCTTAGATTCGACACAGGTAGACCTCATAGTGGTCTGATGGACTGTCATAGAAGACAGGTTCATAAGGCATTCATAACCCACATAGGCTTCAGGTTGAATTTAGAGGTGCAGGCAATGTATTCCTATGGGGAGAGAAGTCAATGCAAACTGTTTGAAGTAAACACCTTCTTTTAACTGCTAAGGGTTAATGCCACACGGCCAAGGTTAGGCTTGCACGGATCGGGAGGACCTCAGGAACGTACCTGAGGTCGAATTGTGCTTCTCACCCTAGCAGTTCTCTCACTGTCACCCAAAACAAATGACATTTAGGGCTAGGCTTCATTTTGGGCCTACTTTTCTCATGGTCGCTGCGCTCAGACCGAGCGAGCTACGGGATATCTCGTTGAACTCTGCACGGCCTAGAGATTATGTTTATGCCCTTGCCTGCTCTCTGTGTCTTTCAGCACCACACTTTTTCACTCCATCCTTGCTGTGTGTGTGTGAGAGAGCTTTTCTTTGACATCTGCTGGGGGAAATTACTGATTTACAGTTTAGGAGGGTTACCTAGTCACACATATGAAGTTTTGGAAAGATGTGACTTTTTTAACCCTTCAAAACAGACAGTGTGACCCAATTAAAGGCACTTCCGGTTGGCACAGGAAGCTATAAGTAAACACTTGTCTTTATTGACATAGCCACTTACAGAATCCTGAGTTTTAAGTCTTTAAGTTAAGAATTGACTGATCTACACAGGTTTGAATACAGTGATTTTCATAATGACAGGTTATGTGTTTCAAAACACTTTTAGGGTGAGCTAGCTTGATAGTTAATGTTTGCTTTAGTTTGCGCGCCAGCTCTGCAAATTCACCAACAATACTAATGACCTGCAGTGGATCAAACCATTGTGAGGCAAAGGGCGGGGGTCGCAATCTTTTGAAACTTAAAAACGTGCTATTAAGTGTCTATAATCAGCATAAGTGCTTTCATTGCGTTCATTCATATTATTGAAATTACATAGATATGTTTACAGTGATATATTGGGGGGGGAAATCATATTTTTCCCAGGATAGGGGGGTCGTGTCCCCCCCTGGGATTTCTGCCTATGCACGCGATATCTCCTCACTCACGTGGTTGATTGAAGGACGTGGTTGATGGAAGAACTGATTTGTGTTGATGGCAATTACCATATAAATTCAAAGATGAAGAAGGAGGGATGACTAGAAACGATTCAGTTGACCGTTTTATGTGTGGATTAATTGTCGGAGTAGAGGAATTTGTGTAATTCAGGTAAAAAAATGACGCAATGTTTATATCACAGGACAAATTAGCTAGCGGGTTAACTCGCTAAATTGCCATACATGTTTCATGCTTTTCGGCCTGTCCCCAATTTAATGCCATTGGTCACATATTTTGTTTTGATATTTTAACCTGCGTGTCTTTATAATGAACTTTATCTGTCGAAAATGGAAATTGTGAGGTTTGAGGTCTTGTGGTGGCTTACTACTTTGTCCCGCTCCGGGATGGTCTAGCAACCATCGCGTTTTTGTCCATTTGGGATCCTGTGTATGCGGTAGATTTTTGCCGTGTTTGCGTCCACTTGGGAAATGGGAGATACGGGTCCGGAAACCTTTTTTTTTTTTTTTTTTTTCTCGTGATTTGTGGACCGCTCGGTGTAATTGTAGGTCTCTTATCCACCTACGTTCCACTGCTTTTTGCCGCCCACTGGTCCACCCAGAACACGACTGTAATCCTGATATATTGAGGTAAGTGATGGGGTGATCCTGGAAATGAGTCACTAGTTCTGTGTGTAAATGGGCCCGTTTGATATTGTATAGAATGTTGTTTAAGTCTATTTTCTATTGTATACTGGGTTTCCCCAATGTAGTGTTTTTTGCTAAATGTGCAAGTGATTATATACATATATGACATTTGGAGTGTAGAGTGAAATGAAAGACAACCCCCCCTCTCCAAAAGTTGGGTCTGTGCTGTTGTGAGTTGAAAAGACTTGGATAAATTCATGATGAGAGGGGGTCAACTACCCCCTCTGCTGGGTAATCTAAGAAAGCAACTGGGGGAGGAAAGGGGGTGTGTACAGGGGGTTGGGGGGAAAAGAAGGGTGTGGTGTGGGTCCAAATTGTGGGTAGAGCCTATTCTAAATGTAGCTGCTCACACCAATTCTTAAAAATGAGGTCTGCTGTGGTTGTTGTTCAGTGTATCAGGTCTGTTGTGTGGAATTCATCATGGGGTATCTCCAAGAGAAATGGGCCATGTGTGGTGATGTAACCGTTAATAGTTTTGTTGACGTTTTGTTGACGTTGAGTGTGAGGTTATTTTCCTGACACCACACTCCGAGGGCCCTCACCTCCTCCCTGTAGGCCGTCTCGTCGTTGTTGGTAATCAAGCCTACCACTGTTGTGTCGTCCGCAAACTTGATGATTGAGTTGGAGGCGTGCGTGGCCACGCAGTCGTGGGTGAACAGGGAGTACAGGAGAGGGCTCAGAACGCATTCTTGTGGGGCCCCAGTGTTGAGGATCAGCGGGGAGGAGATGTTGTTGCCTACCCTCACCACCTGGGGGCGGCCCGTCAGGAAGTCCAGTACCCAGTTGCACAGGGCGGGGTCGAGACCCAGGGTCTCGAGCTTGATGACGAGCTTGGAGGGTACTATGGTGTTGAATGCCGAGCTGTAGTCGATGAACAGCATTCTCACATAGGTATTCCTCTTGTCCAGATGGGTTAGGGCAGTGTGCAGTGTGGTTGAGATTGCATCGTCTGTGGACCTATTTGGGCGGTAAGCAAATTGGAGTGGGTCTAGGGTGTCAGGTAGGGTGGAGGTGATATGGTCCTTGACTAGTCTCTCAAAGCACTTCATGATGACGGATGTGAGTGCTACGGGGCGGTAGTTGTTTAGCTCAGTTACCTTAGCTTTCTTGGGAACAGGAACAATGGTGGCCCTCTTGAAGCATGTGGGAACAGCAGACTGGTATAGGGATTGATTGAATATGTCCGTAAACACACCGGCCAGCTGGTCTGCGCATGCTCTGAGGGCGCGGCTGGGGATGCCGTCTGGGCCTGCAGCCTTGCGAGGGTTAACACGTTTAAATGTCTTACTCACCTCGGCTGCAGTGAAGGAGAGACCGCATGTTTTCGTTGCAGGCCGTGTCAGTGGCACTGTATTGTCCTCAAAGCGGGCAAAAAAGTAATTTAGTCTGCCTGGGAGCAAGACATCCTGGTCCGTGACTGGGCTGGATTTCTTCCTGTAGTCCGTGATTGACTGTAGACCCTGCCACATGCCTCTTGTGTCTGAGCCGTTGAATTGAGATTCTACTTTGTCTCTGTACTGGCGCTTAGCTTGTTTGATAGCCTTGCGGAGGGAATAGCTGCACTGTTTGTATTCGGTCATGTTACCAGACACCTAGGATCATAAATTAAAGAGGTAAGCTCCAAGTTGCCTCTTTTTTTCTGGGTGGCAGTGCAGAAGTCGATGTGGTGAGAGATTCATTCAACCATAGTGTTGTTAAATATGAACATAAACGCCATATTGTGCATTTAAATGGTTTTATTGTTTTGTTAAAGGAAAGGAAAAACCTAAAAGAGGAAGTGCCAAACTAAAACCAAACAAACCATAAATATATAGAGTAAAAATAAATTATGAATAAAACCATGTTCTTCTCCATCCATTTTCCTGTCTGTTAAAACCCATTTTCTAATACAGGCCATTTGGTGTTATTGTCTGTAGGTTCTGGATCCATTCCCGTTCTACCCTCTTTCGCTGCCCACAGGTCCAGCCTATATGTGACTGTAACCCTGATATGGTAAGGTGAGTGATGGGGTGCTCCTGGAAGTGGGTTATGAGTAAATTGTAGGTTGATGTGGGCACTTGGCCAATGCAAGTTCAAAACAGACAGTGTGACCCAATTAAAGGCACTTCCGGTTGGCACAGGAAGCTATACGTAAACACATATCTTGCTTGGGGTATTCTCTTACAGAATCCTGAGTTTAAAGTCTTTATGTTAAAAATTGACTGATCTACACAGGGTTGAATGCAGTCATTTTCACATTTGCAGGTTATGTACATCAAAATACCTTTTGGGTGAATTTAACCACTTCCGGATGCTCCAGGAAGCTTAGATTCGACACAGGTAGACCTCATAGTGGTCTGATGGACTGTCATAGAAGACAGGTTCATAAGGCATTCATAACCCACATAGGCTTCAGGTTGAATTTAGAGGTGCAGGCAATGTATTCCTATGGGGAGAGAAGTCAATGCAAACTGTTTGAAGTAAACACCTTCTTTTAACTGCTAAGGGTTAATGCCACACGGCCAAGGTTAGGCTTGCACGGATCGGGAGGACCTCAGGAACGTACCTGAGGTCGAATTGTGCTTCTCACCCTAGCAGTTCTCTCACTGTCACCCAAAACAAATGACATTTAGGGCTAGGCTTCATTTTGGGCCTACTTTTCTCATGGTCGCTGCGCTCAGACCGAGCGAGCTACGGGATATCTCGTTGAACTCTGCACGGCCTAGAGATTATGTTTATGCCCTTGCCTGCTCTCTGTGTCTTTCAGCACCACACTTTTTCACTCCATCCTTGCTGTGTGTGTGTGAGAGAGCTTTTCTTTGACATCTGCTGGGGGAAATTACTGATTTACAGTTTAGGAGGGTTACCTAGTCACACATATGAAGTTTTGGAAAGATGTGACTTTTTTAACCCTTCAAAACAGACAGTGTGACCCAATTAAAGGCACTTCCGGTTGGCACAGGAAGCTATAAGTAAACACTTGTCTTTATTGACATAGCCACTTACAGAATCCTGAGTTTTAAGTCTTTAAGTTAAGAATTGACTGATCTACACAGGTTTGAATACAGTGATTTTCATAATGACAGGTTATGTGTTTCAAAACACTTTTAGGGTGAGCTAGCTTGATAGTTAATGTTTGCTTTAGTTTGCGCGCCAGCTCTGCAAATTCACCAACAATACTAATGACCTGCAGTGGATCAAACCATTGTGAGGCAAAGGGCGGGGGTCGCAATCTTTTGAAACTTAAAAACGTGCTATTAAGTGTCTATAATCAGCATAAGTGCTTTCATTGCGTTCATTCATATTATTGAAATTACATAGATATGTTTACAGTGATATATTGGGGGGGGAAATCATATTTTTCCCAGGATAGGGGGGTCGTGTCCCCCCCTGGGATTTCTGCCTATGCACGCGATATCTCCTCACTCACGTGGTTGATTGAAGGACGTGGTTGATGGAAGAACTGATTTGTGTTGATGGCAATTACCATATAAATTCAAAGATGAAGAAGGAGGGATGACTAGAAACGATTCAGTTGACCGTTTTATGTGTGGATTAATTGTCGGAGTAGAGGAATTTGTGTAATTCAGGTAAAAAAATGACGCAATGTTTATATCACAGGACAAATTAGCTAGCGGGTTAACTCGCTAAATTGCCATACATGTTTCATGCTTTTCGGCCTGTCCCCAATTTAATGCCATTGGTCACATATTTTGTTTTGATATTTTAACCTGCGTGTCTTTATAATGAACTTTATCTGTCGAAAATGGAAATTGTGAGGTTTGAGGTCTTGTGGTGGCTTACTACTTTGTCCCGCTCCGGGATGGTCTAGCAACCATCGCGTTTTTGTCCATTTGGGATCCTGTGTATGCGGTAGATTTTTGCCGTGTTTGCGTCCACTTGGGAAATGGGAGATACGGGTCCGGAAACCTTTTTTTTTTTTTTTTTTTTCTCGTGATTTGTGGACCGCTCGGTGTAATTGTAGGTCTCTTATCCACCTACGTTCCACTGCTTTTTGCCGCCCACTGGTCCACCCAGAACACGACTGTAATCCTGATATATTGAGGTAAGTGATGGGGTGATCCTGGAAATGAGTCACTAGTTCTGTGTGTAAATGGGCCCGTTTGATATTGTATAGAATGTTGTTTAAGTCTATTTTCTATTGTATACTGGGTTTCCCCAATGTAGTGTTTTTTGCTAAATGTGCAAGTGATTATATACATATATGACATTTGGAGTGTAGAGTGAAATGAAAGACAACCCCCCCTCTCCAAAAGTTGGGTCTGTGCTGTTGTGAGTTGAAAAGACTTGGATAAATTCATGATGAGAGGGGGTCAACTACCCCCTCTGCTGGGTAATCTAAGAAAGCAACTGGGGGAGGAAAGGGGGTGTGTACAGGGGGTTGGGGGGAAAAGAAGGGTGTGGTGTGGGTCCAAATTGTGGGTAGAGCCTATTCTAAATGTAGCTGCTCACACCAATTCTTAAAAATGAGGTCTGCTGTGGTTGTTGTTCAGTGTATCAGGTCTGTTGTGTGGAATTCATCATGGGGTATCTCCAAGAGAAATGGGCCATGTGTGGTGATGTAACCGTTAATAGTTTTGTTGACGTTTTGTTGACGTTGAGTGTGAGGTTATTTTCCTGACACCACACTCCGAGGGCCCTCACCTCCTCCCTGTAGGCCGTCTCGTCGTTGTTGGTAATCAAGCCTACCACTGTTGTGTCGTCCGCAAACTTGATGATTGAGTTGGAGGCGTGCGTGGCCACGCAGTCGTGGGTGAACAGGGAGTACAGGAGAGGGCTCAGAACGCATTCTTGTGGGGCCCCAGTGTTGAGGATCAGCGGGGAGGAGATGTTGTTGCCTACCCTCACCACCTGGGGGCGGCCCGTCAGGAAGTCCAGTACCCAGTTGCACAGGGCGGGGTCGAGACCCAGGGTCTCGAGCTTGATGACGAGCTTGGAGGGTACTATGGTGTTGAATGCCGAGCTGTAGTCGATGAACAGCATTCTCACATAGGTATTCCTCTTGTCCAGATGGGTTAGGGCAGTGTGCAGTGTGGTTGAGATTGCATCGTCTGTGGACCTATTTGGGCGGTAAGCAAATTGGAGTGGGTCTAGGGTGTCAGGTAGGGTGGAGGTGATATGGTCCTTGACTAGTCTCTCAAAGCACTTCATGATGACGGATGTGAGTGCTACGGGGCGGTAGTTGTTTAGCTCAGTTACCTTAGCTTTCTTGGGAACAGGAACAATGGTGGCCCTCTTGAAGCATGTGGGAACAGCAGACTGGTATAGGGATTGATTGAATATGTCCGTAAACACACCGGCCAGCTGGTCTGCGCATGCTCTGAGGGCGCGGCTGGGGATGCCGTCTGGGCCTGCAGCCTTGCGAGGGTTAACACGTTTAAATGTCTTACTCACCTCGGCTGCAGTGAAGGAGAGACCGCATGTTTTCGTTGCAGGCCGTGTCAGTGGCACTGTATTGTCCTCAAAGCGGGCAAAAAAGTAATTTAGTCTGCCTGGGAGCAAGACATCCTGGTCCGTGACTGGGCTGGATTTCTTCCTGTAGTCCGTGATTGACTGTAGACCCTGCCACATGCCTCTTGTGTCTGAGCCGTTGAATTGAGATTCTACTTTGTCTCTGTACTGGCGCTTAGCTTGTTTGATAGCCTTGCGGAGGGAATAGCTGCACTGTTTGTATTCGGTCATGTTACCAGACACCTAGGATCATAAATTAAACTGAGGTAAGCTCCAAGTTGCCTCTTTTTTTCTGGGTGGCAGTGCAGAAGTCGATGTGGTGAGAGATTCATTCAACCATAGTGTTGTTAAATATGAACATAAACGCCATATTGTGCATTTAAATGGTTTTATTGTTTTGTTAAAGGAAAGGAAAAACCTAAAAGAGGAAGTGCCAAACTAAAACCAAACAAACCATAAATATATAGAGTAAAAATAAATTATGAATAAAACCATGTTCTTCTCCATCCATTTTCCTGTCTGTTAAAACCCATTTTCTAATACAGGCCATTTGGTGTTATTGTCTGTAGGTTCTGGATCCATTCCCGTTCTACCCTCTTTCGCTGCCCACAGGTCCAGCCTATATGTGACTGTAACCCTGATATGGTAAGGTGAGTGATGGG